>NW_018734438.1:0-30262 GCF_002204515.2 Aedes aegypti
AAATACGCTCCGGAAAAAAATAAAAATTAAATATTTTTCAAAATACCGTAACAATTAAAATTTTTATTATTGCCAAAAATCAACAACTAGAAAAGGCTTCAAGAAAAAATGAAAAAAGCTAGGGATGTTCAAAAATAAAAATTATAAAAATCAAAAACCAAAATTTAAAAATTTGCGAATAAAAATAAATAAATGCCCAAAACGTGTTAAGAACGATCTTAGATAACGAAAAATAATACTTAAATCGAAAATAAAAATTTGGGTATTAGAGGGTTAAGGAGTGTTCTGTCTGAAAAACATACCTGTATGAAAATTTTGGAATTTATATTTCCAGATCCTGATGACTATGTATATCTAAAACTCAATCCCGTTTAAAGTTATAATTTATATAACGAAAGTAAATTGTAAAAAGAAGTAAATTGGAGAGCATATTTGTAAATCCCACTGTGGGTAAGCCAAGAGCACTGCCTCAAGCTTCGAAGAATGAAATAAAAATGAACACGTTAGCACTGCCTTTTCTGAATCGATGATGATGATTGTTTTAAAAACGTTCTGAATCGTCAATGAAAGGCGATCAACCAATCATCACTCGGAAAGAAAAAGCAATGCTAACTAGTTCAATGCATTCATTCGTCGGTACATGTGTCATGCGCGATTAACTATCATCTCCTAAGGCCGCACGGGACGTCATCATAATCACCCTATCCATTCCAAGAAGCAAATCCCAAGAACCACTCCATATACAGCCATTCCATGAAAAACCGATCTAGTGGGTCACCGAATTCTGTGAACATTTGCTATTTTGTTCCTTATCCGAAATTAGGATACACGTATTTTTGGGATTTTTTTTATTAAGGTGACCATTTCCGAAATAGGGTGATCAGAAAAATCGCGATTTCGCAAAACCGACCGATTTTCAATCTCGAAATGAAAGCTAAAGATTTTAACTTTTCAGGAAAAATATAAATATCACAAAAATTGAGTTTTTTACATGAAAAAACTTTTTTTCGTGTTTTGAAGGCCTCGGGACCAAAGGGGCTATTGCTGTTCTCATTTTTTCTTGAAAGTTCAGAAAATTTTACGTCTACTGTCAAATTTTCAGCAGTGTATGTTTTTGATATATATTTTTTTGAAAATAAAAAATCAGTCATTTTTCATCGGCACACACTGTAGGTCTCAGCGCACTGAATTTTTTATTTCTTAAAATATCATAACTTTTGAACAGCTCAACCGATTTCCAATCTTTTTTTATGGAATGAAAGCTTAAGATTTTAAGTTTTCAGACAAAATTAAAAAATAAATTTTTAACATGAAAATTTTTAAAAATTTCTAGTTGTTTTTTTTAATTTTAATGTAAAAAAATATTTTTTCAAAGTTTCATATTTTTTCTAAAAAGTTGAAATCTTAAGCTTTTATTCCATAAAAAAAGATTGGAAATCGGTTGAGCTGTTCAAAAGTTATGATATTTTAAAAATAAAAAATTCAATGCGCTGAGACCTACAGTGTGTGCCGATGAAAAATGACTGATTTTTTATTTTCAAAAAAATATATCTCAAAAACTAAAATACATACATCGCTGAAAATTTGACAGTAGACGTAAAATTTTCTGAACTTTCAAGAAAAAAATGAGAACAGCAATAGCCCCTTTGGTCCCGAGGCCTTCAAAACACAAAAAACGAAAATTATTGAGTTTTTTCATGTAAAAAAATCAATTTTTGAAAATTTTTATATTTTTCCTGAAAAGTTCAAATCTTTAGCTTTCGTTTCGTTCAAAAATATTGAAAATCGCTCAAACGGTTCAAAAGTTATAATTTTTTTAAAAATAAAAAAATTGCAAGATCGCGATTTTTCTGGTCACCCTATTTCAGAAATGGTCACCCTAATCAAAAAACCCAAAAATACGTGTATCCTTATTTCGGATAAGGGACAAAATAGCAAATTTTCACGGAATTCGGTGACCCACTAGATCGGTTTTTCATGGAATGGCTGTATATCGATGCGAAAATGTATCACTATAATTCTATATGTGTAGTGCACAACCCAATAAATTTTCAGCTTCATCGGTTCACTAAAACTCGAGATTTGCTTCCGCAAAGTTTCGATGATTATTGTTAAAGTGAGACGAAAGATAGGGAAAATAACACGGTCTCCCGTGTCCCCTTAACCTGATAGCGGTGTTCGATCCTTGGGCATTTTTAGTAATTTATTGCCTAAAGCAACCTGTAAGCTGTTGGTGGTTAATGAGTTCATAGATTTATTATGTTCGATTCCCGTTGACAAGGGCCTGAAAAAATTATGTCAATGTGTGTTTTTTATACCATTTATATTCAGAAAACTGTGATTTTTGGGTACTTTGAAGATCAACTCTCGTTCAAACGACGATAAAACTCAATTTAATCTTATTGACGTGTGCGACAAACTTAAACAAAATAGAATTAGCTTTCAAATAGTGATAATAGTAAGTGGTTTTGAATTTCCACATGCCAGTTATGATTTTTCAACCTTTTAAATTAGATCAAAAACACATTTTTAGCTTGAAGCATACTGAAATCTTTATCAAATGAGCTGCAAGTTTGACCAGACATTGTTCTTAGTATGAGAATTCAGGACACTGTTTGATCGGTGGCTTTCCAGACATTTTTTAAATATGAACAGGTCTAATTTATAGCTTAAGGGTAGTCCATTAGTAACGTAAGATAATTTTCGGGGTTTTTCAAGACCCTATCTTCCTTACCCCCATGTTAAGATTTCTTGTATGAAAATTAAAAATAAATTGGATGGCGCGTAAGAAATCTTAGACCCCCTCCCATTATAAGCCTTTACGTAATTAATGGACAACCCCTTACCCTACTTTCATGATTTTCATGTTTTCCATAAACATATATAAAATATAATTATAAAAAATAAAATATTAGACCAGTCAATTTGTTTTACCAGGTCATGGCGTAGGTGGTAAAATTTATTCTAGTTTTAACCTCAGCTGCAATTTGTTTGCTGTAAAAATAGACTATGGATGCCTATGAGGGTTGTAAATCATAGAAAATGAATTCCTAATCAATTTTCCAAATAAAAACTGCCGCCGAACACAAGTGTTGAAAAACCACACAGCTGTGAACAACATGCTCGCTACTAGGAAAATGTTTTCTTTGCTATGTAGAACAACGCACCATTTTATATCGTTGGCGTTTACAACGTATGCATCAATATTTAATCGTTCTCTGGTAACATGTTTCCTGGTGATTTATGGAGCTTAGCATTTTTTTGTTGATTTTATAAGCTTAATTTTTGGCTTTTATGCCGGTCGAGTGTATTTTCGGTGATGCTAGAGCATGGTAGACTGCGTTTATGTTACAATGTCAACAGAATTGTGTTTTCAAGTTTAACGCACCGTTTTATTGGGCTACTCATGGAAGAGACCCGAACTAACGACGGCAACCCACCTTAAGCCACGCGCCTCCATTATTGGAGTGCCACCGGCAATGGTTTTATTGCTCTGGATTCATGGGGACTTCCACGAGGTAGATGCGAATGCGAAACAGATTATTTCGCACTCCATTAAATTAACATTATCCGGTCCGGGGTGTCTGCATGCTATCAACAGGTATTCGATTTCGCCGTAGGCAAAAACGCAACTCTTCTAGAATTGCTTGTCACATATCGGTTGGAAGAAGCAATAGGTGAACCGGATGTCCGTTCTCGTTTGCCAACTAGCAGCATTGCCTCGTCGTTGCACTGCCCACATGTCAGCTGCAGTTAGCAAATGCGTGCATTCGTCTCCACATAGTTCTCACATGGAAGAATATGTGCAGCCTCACATTTAGCGGGAAAAGCTTTTCAGTGGTTGTGTAGTACCAACTAAGTACCAACCAATTTGTACCCACTCGTTGACAATGCACTCTACAATATCACATGTTTGCGGTGATTCTAATATTAGTCCTAATCGTATAATGAGTCTAGTCTAGCACATTAGGTTACAAATTAAGATAAACACCACTTTCGCCCAGAGTTGCCAAAATGCCAACACGTTGCAACTTTTGTAAAGCAAGGAACTTTGACATTCCAGGTAGCCCTCTAGATGTTATAACTATTATTTTCGATCATCAATTAAGCAAATTAAACATATGCAGCCATTCCATGAAAAAAACAATTTAGTGGGTCACCGAATTCCGTGAAAATGTTCTATTTTGTTCCTTATCCGAAATAAGGATACACGTTTTTGATTTTTTTTTTTTATTAGGGTGACCAGAAAAATCGCGATTTCGCATTTTTTTTTAATTAGCACGATATTGAACAACAGGCACAAAAGTTCGTCACCACGTCATAATCCCCGGCGAGGCTCAAACGAACTGGAATGTTCGCCTGAAATCTTCATCGTTGTTTTTAATAGCTTTGTAAGCTTTCCGGGAAAGCTGTTCTCGTAGTTCTACGCGATCGATATTGTCGAATGCCGCCTTGAAATCCATGAAGAGGTCTAACTTACAGTCTTTTCAACCTCTCTAATGGTATACAGCTCAACCATCATCACATACTTGCACAATGCATCCTGTTTCTCGCAACAGTTCCATGTTTACCATCACAAAACTGTTAAAAATGCTCCTGTGCTGATTTCCTATTTTTCTCAGCATAGTGTATCAGCACAAAATATAATGTTTTAAAATTACACACATGGTGTTTTGATCCAGAAGAGCCTGATTTTGTGTAACTTTATTTTAGAGAGATGAAATAAACGACCCCGAAAGCATAACAAATGTAATTAATTATGCTATGCAAAGTTTGGTCTTTTTCAACTACCCTCCCTTCCCTTGATGGTAATTTTTGTATGAAGACTTCAAAAATTGTGTGGACACCCTTCCCTGAAACGCCCTCTCCCCTCTAGAAGGGCGGCGTTATTTATGAGCGTTCCTTAACATTTTGAGATTCATGCGGAGTAAAAGTTGAACAAATGTTATAGTATTTGTAAAGTTCGTTATGGGAATTATTTTTATTATTTTATAATTCTACTATCAGATATCTCAATTAATATTTCAATCAACAAGACTAGTATGTAACCCAAGATTTACAAATAAACGCTGTTTCCTGATTTGAGTATGCATAACTGAAATGCTTTGGAAAACAGCCTTTTTGAAAAAAGGATAAATCATATTGAAATGAGTGTCATAAAATGCATCAAATCAGTTTAGTGTCAGGTGTCCTTTAAATATTTGCATCTTACTTACTCCCCTGCAGTCCCGACTGTGATTTCATCGAAACAAGGATCCTCCAAACGCATTTTCGCATCTACACAGTAGTAAAATCATGGAGACCGTTGATCATCTTCACAGCGAAAAAATCACGTTACTTCAATTGAGTTTCGATAAATAATCAGCAAAGCGCGTATTCGCCGACAAAGGACTCCTCATACGGTCTCAATCTGTTGAACAGAATTCCAGACATGATTTTGTACGCCGAATTAAGGACTGTTATCCCTCGGTAATTGGCGCACTACAGTCGATGTCCTTTCTTGTACAAAGTGGAAATGAGACCTTCCAACCAACTAGTAGGCATTTGTTCTTCCTCCCATATCCTCGATATGATACGGTGAAGGAGTTCGTGCAGCTGCTCACTTCCGTGTTTGAGAAGTTCGGCCGGGAGCTCGTCCTTCCCAGCAGCCTTGTTGATCTTCTGCCCATTGATAGCTTTTTTAACCTCATCTAGCGTTAGAGGTTCCACAGCCTGTCCATCGTCATCGATTTGAATTCTGCTACCAGATCCACTTCCATTATCTGCGTTCAACAATGACTCGAAGTACTCTATCCACCTGGCGGCCACCATTGTTTTATCCGTAAGCAAGTTTCCTTCGCGGTCGTTGCACATGGCGGGAGACGGCGCTGTTTTTCTCCGCACACCATTTACGGACTCGTAGAACCGTCGCATGTTGTTCTGTTCCATAGCTTCTTGCGCCTGAGCAATTACTGCCTCTTCATGCTCCTTTTTCTTTCTGCGATGGATCCGTTTTTCGGGTGCCCTTGCCTCCTTGTACCGCTCTCTGCTCTGACGGGTACCAGACACCAGCATCCGGCTTCTAACCAAGTTCTTTTCGTTCGTCATTGTCTGACACTCCTCGTCGAACCAACTGTTCTTTGGTCTCCGTTGAGCAGTACCTACCACTTCTCGCGCTACTGTGCTCACCGCTCCGTGGACTGACTCCCACAGATCGCTGAGGTTGACGCTTTCGTCGATTTCGCTAATCCGCTCGTCGAGCTTTTGATGGTAGTCCGCTGCTACACCATCTGCTGACAGGCGTTGGATATTGAAACGCAACGATTGTCGATTTCTAGAACTCGAAACGGTTGATAATCGCGCTCGAATTTTGCTTACAACGAGATAGTGGTCTGAGTCGATATTAGGACCCCTGAAAGTTCTAACATCGATGACATCGGAAAAATGTCGGCCATCTACCAGCACATGGTCGATTTGGTTACAAAGTTCGCCATTTGGGTGTTGCCAGGTGTGCTTGCGGATATCCTTGCGTGCAAAGTAAGTGCTACTGATGGCCATCCCCCTGGTGGCAGCAAAGTTAACTAAACGTAGGCCGTTTTCGTTGGTAACAGAGGCTCTCTTTATCAATGATAGGGCGGAAGAAGTCCTCGTTTCCGACCAGCGCATTAGCGTCGCCGATGACAATTTCCACGTCGTGTTTTGGGCATTCTCCATAGGTCTTGTCCAGACATTCGTAAAACGCGTCGTTCACGTCATCGGGTTTGTCGTTAGTCGGTGCATATACGTTGATCAGGCTGTAGTTGAAAAACTTGCCCCGAATCCTCAATACGCAGATCCGCTCGTTGATCGGCCTCCACCTAATAACGCGCTTCATCTGCTTCCCGATCACTATGAAACCGACTCCGTGTTCAGCTTTATCGCCACCGCTGTGGTAGATGTTGTATTTGAAAGCGGTGTAAGCAACGGGGTCTACCGCTCTTAATTCACGTTCTCCAGATCTTAGCCAACGCACTTCCTGAATAGCAGCAACGCACACGCCAACTTTTCACAATTCACGAGCCAAAAGGCTCACTCGTCCAGGTTCATTTAAGGTCCTGACGTTCCAGGTACCGAGTTTCCAATCATAGTCCTTATTTCGTTGCCAGGTCGGTTGCCGAAAATAACGTTCGTTTCTTCTTTTTTCTCCATTCTTCGTGGTGAATAATGTATTCGGTATGCTACCTTACCGGGGTCGCGCTACCTACATCACGTTGATGGGACTGCCATCTTAGGTGTAGCTGACGTGATACAGCGTTTCATACTCAGCCGCTGGATGCCAGAACAGACGCTGTTTGAGCCGCACCTCCTGGTGTACAGACGCTCAAAACACACCTCCTCACTCTAGCTGATGTCAGAAGGGCAACAGTGCCCAGGCTGCACTACAAGCTAAGTACGCAACCCTTAGCTGGCGGTCTTTGTCATCATTTGACCCGTGGAAGCGCGAGGTAGGAACTTGTGAGGACCAGAGCTGTGTTCGTCGCTCCTTCCTGATTGTCGACTCACCATTTTGCAGCCCAGTTCGTAGATACAAAAGTCAATTTGGACAAATTGAGATGTAAAATTATGAAAAATAATGGAATCTTTCAGGTGTGCTTCGATCCCACGACTCCCAATACGCTAGACTGGGCGCGTTAACCAACTACGCCACCGAACAGCGCCGTCGGCCAACCTGAAATCAAAGTCCGTCACGACCCCATATTCTCCTTCACAACCCTACATCTCATTCGGCTCTCTTAGATGACCAATTCGTCTCTCCTAAGCGTGCCTACGAACAACAGTGAGAATCTCTCACTGAGAGATTTTATTTTTAGCGTCGCACTGTTGCCTTGTTTGTACCATACTGCTCATAAGCCATCGCCACTCGTTGTCATGTAATTACGGCTTAAACCAGCCGACCGTGTTTCGAAAAAAAAACTGGAGTTCGTAGACGCGCTGCAGAATCGTTACCCGTTTTATGGCGTAATTGGTTAACGCGCCCAGTCTAGCGTATTGGAAGTCGTGGGTCGAAGCCCACCACTAAAAAAAAACTCCCAAATCAATGGGCCCGGACAATCCTACTCGCATCAACGTTTTCCAATTATTTTCCATGATTTATCCTAATGGGTTTCGAAATTTGTCGTTTGTCTGTATAAAGTATTCCATGGCAGTTGGTATGATGACCGACGCATTCTTGGATCGATTGCCTGTTGAATCCCAACAACATGAAATATTTCCTTAGCAGCTTACGCAGTTTTGTGAAACATTTTAGATAACCAGTTTATCATCATATACATAAGAATTCACGACGTAAAGTGAATACCCCTACTATAACAGCATAACCATTCTTTAAGTCTTTTCTTTCATTTCAATTTTCAAAGGATTGACAGTTTCTAACAAAAGTGTAAGTGGCGATAATTAAAAAATAATTGCCTATTTTAGAACGAAGGGAAAATTTATGATAAAATACTTGCACCTATGATTCCAATAACTACTATAACAATGTGATTCCAAAGATTGGCCAATGTTCGAATTGGAGACTCGGATCGGAATAGTAAAAAAATAACAAGCAAAATAACTTGGATGAGTAGCTGGTGTATTGACGAAGGGCAACTCTCTGATTAAAATTTTATCATGAGATTTTGGTACATCGATCAGAGACGCATACACATACTATGCACCTTGGTCAATCCAATATTTGAGTATACCGTTCATATTTTCACCTTCACTATGGGTTTGCCTATATCTTCTAAACTATTCGGGGTAATGGCGTTCGGGGTAATAACCCATTCGGGATAATGGCTTTCGGGGTAGTGACCTATTCGGGGTAATGGCGTTCGGGGAAGTGGCATTCGGGGTAATGGGATGGAGCCAAAATATAGATTTTTTAGAGCAGACTAGAGCTATATTTAATGTTTAAGAATGCTCTTAACATTTATAATATGATATGTATTACTTCATTTGTTTCATAAAAGATTGCTGTCATTTAATTTGAATGATCCGGCAATCTGTGAAACATTCAAAAATACTGTATGGCACCATTCTGGTGCTGTAGCGTAAAATCATTCCTTCATCATCGTATCCTCTTCCGTGAGTTATCCCATAGCATTGACCACCAGGGACTTTATGCACTTACCAGTAGTGGTCCGCCGATTGTTTCAGAATGGGCAAATAAATAGTGCTTTCAGCCCACCACCAACTGCTGCCGATGGTTACTTTAACGATATAACGAGCGAGTCTGCGGTTTCATCCTCCATTAGTCGCGTATTTCCGGCTATTTGTGCTGTGCTATGTGAAATCAACGCTTTCTCCTCCAACAGGTGGAAGTGTTTGCAAATGTCTACCACATTATCCTGTTACTGCATCGAACGTTACATTGTTACATGTTCTATTTTAAATTACATGTTTCAATCCGTGTTTTTGAATGTGTGTGTCAGAGGTGGGTAATTTGAAGTTTATTAGTTTCGTCGCATTTCCAATTTTACAGATTCACATTATGTAATCAATGAAGTGAGCAAACTAGTTCGGCAACAAAAAATCTTGAAAAGTGCAAAAGTATTCCTGCCATGAAAGCAGAAGTTTGTGGTGAACTCTACCGTATCCTTGAAAGGATGCAAGATTAATTAATATTTCCATCTAGAGACATCTTCATCATGCAGAAGATGACAGATGAAAAACCGGCAAAAACCTACTTACCGTCAACGTAGAAAAGCAAGATTGTCAACCGGTGCAGTGAATCTGAACTAAATTCGCGAGAGCATATATTTATCAACTCGCATTATTGTGTGTTACAGATCCGGTGCAGCACTGCTAATTCCACAATTTGTGTTTGGGATTAAATGTGTTATAAAAATTTGTTTGTTGTTGTTGTAAAGTATCAATACTTATAATGTTGTTTATATCTGTTAAATAATAAGACTGTTTTTTGTTTGCAAATTTAATTCAAATTGTTCGTTATTAATTATCTTGAAGATATATTCGATTTTGTGTGTAAATTCGTACCGTAATCCGGGGTAACATTGATCATTTTTCTGAATGTTTCTTTAAAATTTCGTTTGAAAATGCAAATGTTGCAAATTTTATATTTTTAAAACTAGTACTGCCACCCATAGCTCGAGACTATATGCTGTATTTTGTTTATTGAAAGGTATAAGCATGTTAAAAAAAATGTTTTAGGCGATTTTTTGATTTAGCTGATCTGGGGTAACATTGATCGCCTATGTTAACAACTTTCGGTAATACTGAAAATGTCGTTACTTACTTAAATCATGGCCCCTGAAGCCGAATATGAAGGCCAAACGCTTACAAGTCATTTACTTTTTGAGTTATTTCAAAATTAAAAAAAATCTCGAACCACGGAATACGCCTAAAAGTAGGCAATTTCCCAAGGAAATTTTACATTCTTAACAGTAATTCGGTAATGTTGCCGAATTGAGCATACTTATAAAAGTTTTGACAGCGGAATCGTTTTCGGCGATGCCATTTTTAGTGAGAACCACATTTTCCTTGTTTATATCGTTTGCAGAACTTATGTGAGACATGAATCTTCGGTAGTGTCATCCTCAACAATTAAAATAATTATTTCGAAAAGTTGACAAATTTACGCATAAGGTAAATGCAATTTTCGCAAAAACATTAACTTTTATTAGCTCATGCATATAAGAAAGAGAAGCACCATTCATGATTTGACAATGTTTCATCAATAAATGATAATACGAATTTTTGATGAGATGAGTCATTCCGATCAATGTTACCCCGCTGATCAATGATACTCCGGATTACGGTAATGCTTATTTAGAACTAGTTATTGCTCAACGAAAATCTCAAAAAGTTATCATCCTTTATTTTACGTTTAATTGGATTATTCAAAAATGTGCTGGTGTATGTAGAGCTAAAAACGGCTTAAACATTCCGATAAGCCTGCTAGGAAAAACTTAAGTAATAAATACATTAATTAGCCTTTTTGAGAATGTTCAAAAGTAGTAATCTATTATATTTCAATAAATTCTATACTTTTCTATTTATATTTTATTCAATTCGATTCTATTCAAATTTATTTAATTCTTTTTTATTTATATTTTAATATGAATTGATTCAAATCGTTTCTATTCGCTTCTCTTTTTTCTCTATTTGATTTTATTCGTCCTTTCTTCATTCTGTTCATCTAGTCATTTTGGTTATTACTTCCATTTGATTGAGTATATACTTGATACACTTAGATGTTATTCAATTCTATTCGATTATGTTGCAACTGATCTGAAGTTGATTATTTTATTCTATACTTATATTTTCGATTTTTCAATTCTATTCAATTCTATACTATTCGATTCCTTTCGCTTGTATTTGATTTTATTTTAATTCCATTTGATTACATTGAATTCCATCTAATTCTGTTCTATGCTTTTGGATTTTATCCGATTTTATTTTATACAGCTTGTTGCTTTTGAACTGAATTAGAATATTTTGTATTCTATTCATTGCTCTTCGATACTGTTTGATTCTATTTGATAATATACGATTGTACTTGATTTTGTTGGGAGAAAAGTAGTATCCGACCCCCTTCTAGTATAGTGAATTAAATTTAAGTGTATCACAATTAAGAAATAAAAAGATTGAAAATAATCTGAATTTCTGAAAAATTGGAAATTATCTGAAATTTTGAAAAAACCTCAGAAGTCAATTGCGGCATTGAAAGAGGAAAACAAATTATTACTAACTAATTGCGAAAAAGCTCAAAAGCTTGCTATGTAGTTAGAAAACACGCACAATTTTAATTTGGGACTTACCTAGTCCAATAGAAAATCAAGTTACTCAGGATTTAGAAAACATTCTCAATCAAGAGAAAGTTTTCGAAAATTCCTGGGAGACTCATTTAGAAGAAATGAGAAATATTTTTGAAAAAAAATCAAAAATGTTAAAGCTCCTGGCAAAGATGGAATTTTCTACATCCTCATCAAGAAAATTCCAGAAAATAGCTTATCATTCTTAGTTGATATATTTAACAAATGTTCTCAATTAGCATATTTTCCTGACAAATGAAATATAACTAACTAACACTTAACTTAACTTAACACTTAACACTTCAGGTTAGTTATCAGAACTCCAGGTCTGAAAGACTTCCTGTAAAAGTTGGTGTTCCTCAAGGCAGCATTTTGGGACCAATATTATACAATATTTTCACATCTGACTTACCTGAGTTACCTCAGGGATGTCAAAAATCTTTGTTTGCGGATGACACAGGCCTCTCCGCCAAAGGACGAAGCCTGCGTGTCTACAGATTGAAAAAAAAGTTTGGATATTTTTTCTTCATACTTGCAAAAATGAAAGATTTCTTCTAATGCTTTCAAAACTCAACTAATAATATTCCCACAAGAACCAAATGCTCTTTATTTGAAACCTTCATGTAGACATGTTGCAAGGATGAGAGGGATTCCAATATATTGGTCAGATGAAGTTAAGTATCTAGGGCTCATGCTAGATAAGAATTTAACTTTCAAAAATCACATTGAGGGCATTCAACCCAAGTAACATTTTTAGTTTTTTCATTTACTACAAGCTGTTGTTACCACCACATCGTTAAAACTCATTTTAGAACTTATTAGACTTAACAACCTTAATAAACCTTTGATAAAACTCCGTTAAATCCGAAGAGGCCCACACTACAGGAGGTTGTTAAGACTATACCTTAAAACCGCTTCAAACCTTTTTGGTTTTGCATCGTATGCATACATCTACTCTTGTAGTATACTATAAAACATACATAAGAGCTATTGTATAGTCTTATTGAGCTCAACTAGCGGTATTAGATATTTTGCGATATCCTAAAACACGGAATAAAACCAACGTTAAGAGCTTATGATTGAACAAACATCAGCCAACAAGTTGTTTATTAGCCATAACCTTTTTATAATATTGAAATCATCATGATGTCTGCCGAAACATAATCATAAATTAAAATCATCATTTTTTGCGTGTCAATAAATTTCCTTTTTATTGCGTGAAATTCATGCCAAAGAAAATTTACTGATGGAACGACACAAAATTTTTCGATTTACAACAACGCGCCACAATTACGACATCATAATTGACTATCTAATATTTTATTTCATTCCATTTTCGGAATGATGGCATGCTCATCACAATCACAAATTGAAATTTCCCACGCGTGAACCCGAAACGACGACAGTAAAAACGGATTCCTTCCATTTAAATCTTGTTGGTTTTGTCTGGGATGGTTTAAGATCAATTGGTGATTATTCCGTACAATATAATCATTCATGAGAGCTTTTGATCTTATGAATCCTTTCGCAAAACCCTCTACTGGCTAAAATATTCCTAAATCAGATTGTTTGTTCTGCACTAAGACAAACAGGTTTTATGGTAGCATTGACCAAAACTTAATGCACTCAGGAAAGCTAGTGCTGTCAAAAAGGTAAACAAAGCAAAATATATTATTTTGTGAAGCAATTTGATGAACTAAATTCGTTCCGTTATGCAGCTAGTATTGTTTTTACTGAAAAAATAAATAACTATTTGTTATACCGAAGCTCGTGGTTGAACGGCTGTATAGATGCAGAAAACAATAAGTGATAGAAGTACAAGGAAAATTAAAACTTTTACCATGTAGTTCAGCTGTTGTATGCAGCACAGTTGTCCCGCTGGAACGGGAAGTGCAAGCAAGCATGGGACATATATGCTACGCACAGTAATCGGATTATTGTACAGGAAGGATATTTGCTATTCCTATTTTCCTCTACTGATTAACTCATAATTCTCTAAATGATGAATATTATCGACAATGATATTGGTTATAACAAACAGAAGCAGTCCAATAACACGCATCAGATCGTTAAGCTTTGAGAAGACTTTAACGTGACTTAATGAAGTCTTGGGAGTTTTACCGTTGTCTTTGTAAGACAAGCAAAATTGAGTTTTAACTATAGGTTTTAATAGACACTACAGAGCTCCTTCAAAATATAATTTATTATCTACAAACTAGGCCGGCAAGTAAGTTTTAACAGAAGCACTTATAGGTATCTACAAAGCACTTTTAAGAGGTTTTTACTAAAAAGACCGGTTTGCTCTATTCAATGCTTTGTTAAATCTGTTATGATTTAATGCACCTCTTATAAAACCGCAATAAATAACATCTAAGATCAGAAAGCATTGAAATTGTTACTTGGGAAGCCAAATGTAATAAATATGTAAAATATCTCTATCCCCTTACTGATATAAAATCAAAACTTTGTCTTAAGAACAAGCTTTTGATATTCAAACAAATTTTCGGGCCAGCCATGTTGTATGCTGTACCAATATGGACTAGCTGTTGTAATACCAGGAAGAAAGCTCTGCAGAGAATTCAAAATAAAATTTTGAAAATGATTCTGAAGCTTCCTCCTTGGTATAGTGCCAATGAGTTACATAGAACATTCAATGTTGAAACATTTGAACAAATGTCAAATAAAAAAATTAATAATTTCAGGCAAAAATCGTTACAATCTTCTATTGTCACGATTAATGCGTTATATAGTTAGGTTTAGTAAATTGAAAGCGTTTTTTTTTCTCTTATAAGAAGGTGACCTCAACTCATCTCTTAAAATTCTGAACTGCTACGGCAAATGAAATGTAACGTGTTGTTAACCAAATGTTAATAAAAGCTTAATTTTGTTTTACCAATTTAGGATGAAAGTGTTGTCTAATACAGTACACCTAGATATAAAAAACGAATGTAATGTTTGGAATGATACTAATAAAAAAAAATTGAAGGTCAATGCCCCTTGGTTGAGAGAGTTGGCGCTCTTGTGTAATCGGTAGGTATTCAATGCGTTAAAAATATTTTCCTAGTTTTATAAGAGTTAATGGTGTCTTCTCTCCAATCATGCAAGAATCCCCGTTGTACTGTCGGGTGTTGTTTCGAGTTTCAACAGATTCTATTTGATTCTATTCGATTTTATTCGAATCTGTATACTATATATAATTTATACAATTTGATTCTTATGAAGTAAATTCGATAATTTTCAATTCCAATCTATTCTTTTCGATTTTTCTCTATTATTTTCGATTTTAATTATTCAATTTCATTCGATTGTTCTCGATTCCGTTCAAAGTTCTAGAAAATATCCATCAGAATGACACATTTTTTAAACAGGTTATCACAATGCGGTTTTGATCGAATGCAAGACATAATCGAAAAATATAAACATAAACTTACTTCAATAAGTAATACATTAATAACATTTAAAACACTAAGGATCCATTAAACTACATTAAGCCTTCTGCAATACGTCGATATGACTGAGAGATACTTTAGCGGTATAACATATCTCTTCTCTAGAACGAAAAATCACTTTTGAATCCCACAGAAAGTGTCGTCACACGGTTGAACGAAAGGCAATCGAATAGCACACTGTTGAATGAAAACTTTGTGTGCCAGTTTCTTTCCATTCCACCGATGCAACGTACTGAATGAGAGGATTAACTTCCATGTGATACGTTGCTTCAGGTTGCTCGATTGACGGTCTGAATTTCTTTCGTGGAATTATACGCTCTTATTGCGGTATGGTTCTCGAAGAGATTCATCTCATTCAATCCTTCTGAATCGTATTCATGGCATAGGGAAATATACTTACACTTGCCCATCCGAGACTAAATGGAGTTGAGTGTATTAAATCCGCGACAGGTTTCCTTCCAGTTTAAAGGCTTAAAAGTTCGTAAACTTGGACAAGCTACATACCTTTACATGTTCTATTGTAGTTGTGTAGCATGTTAAGTGTAGAATGTAATAAATCATTAGGACAATCGCGCCTAATGTTGAAAAGCTAAAAACGTCGTCTATTGTTGAACAGTTCGTGTATTTCTTATGGCGTGTTCAATAATAGCGAGCATTTTTGACCGTTCATCAAATTGCTTATTACCCTAAGTGTCTCACAATGCAAATTTATTTAGGTTTTTTCAGTTTTGCAACAAAATGTTTCTTAACATTCACAGAGTTTGTAACGTAAAAGATCTTGACTAACATCAACCAAGATTCTTCATATCTCCTCTACTTGCAGCATCATTTTTTAACCACAAAACATAATGCGATAACATTTTATGCGTATTTCAGTGTTTTCACACCAGCTTATCACAAGACTTGAAATTTCATTAACCTTAACATTTTGTTTGTAGTTAATTTATGAAAAGAAAACCATTTATGGGCTACACCATAATTGATTACACTGCGGAACACTTTTTTAGCTCACATATCAAAGTAGCGCTATTGATTTAATTGCTAAATCCATAGCTGTTCTCAAAAATACCATAGTATGTCTAGTTTGTAAGATATTGGCTGTTGATAGTTTGTATGACGATTTGTTTACTTATTTTGCTATAGAAATTCATGGGTTAAACAACACTTATCAACATAGTTCGTACTACTTCCAAAGCTCTAAAGATTTTTTTTTGATATAATATAATTGTGCAATTGAATTCAAATTATACAGTAAATGAAAGTTGAAGTCCTATTTTGCATGCTAGGTGGATTAGATCATCAAAATTAGATAAATTATCCTTCAAATTACATGTAAACACCAAATAAAATATGTGTTTTATACAACTTTGGCGACCTGTAGCTCAAAACTGTGAATGCTGGAACATTCTTGATAACGGCACCCAATTGAGCAACCCCAAATTAACACAATAATCAATTCCACCCTACTGATCAATTTAACCCGAATCTACGGTACTGCAGGCAACTCATCGCGGAACTAGTTTCCTTACGTTTTTGTACTCATTGTTACGTACGCCTAAACATCAACACACCATACTTTGGACGTCTTCCAGCAACCAAAGGGCCGCGCTGAATTAGGTGTCCAGTTTTGAATCAAGTGATCCGCATGACCATCTGTATATGAAGCGAGTACCGAGAGGATGGATTCGATTTTGTTCTTCAGGTCACCAAACATCACGCATTTAGGCTCTGAGTTTCACTAGGGCAATGAGTTTCAATCCCTTCTCACATCGGTCAAACCAGTGCAAAAGCAATCCAAGAGACCATCGAGGTAGCCATGAAAACCAACCTATGCAATGGTTCTCTAACTCGATTTCAAGATAGAAAATATCGAGTAAGGAAGAGTTGGCTGAATCTTCAAAACCAAATGACCAATGACCAAAATCAACACAGATTATTTGAAAATAAAATTTTTTGAGAGCTTGTAAAATTGCACGGGGTGTAAAATTATTATCGAGAAACAAAAAAGTTATCGCAAAGTAAATTCAGGGTGTCTACAGTCCCTGATATTTCCAGGTTTTAGAAAATAATTCCAGGTTCATTAAACTCTCCAAAATAAATAAATGATTGACGAATAGTTAATTTAAGATGACTGGGCCTTCCTAAGCCGATTGGTTAGAGTCCGCGGCTATGAAGCAAAGCCAAGCAGAAGGTGTCTGGGTTCGATTCCCGGTCGGTCCAGGATCTTTTCGTAATGGAAATTTCCTAGATTTCCCTGGGCATAAAGTATAATTGTACATACCACACGATATACGAATGCGAAAAATGGCAACTTTGAGAAGAAAGCTCTCAGTTAATAACTGTGGAAGTGCTTATAAGAACACTAAGCTGAGAAGCAGGCTCTGTCCCAGTGAGAACGTTAATGCCAAGAAGAAGAATGACTAAAAAATGTTAAACGATTACCCATCACCCATCAAATAAGGAATATTCAAATGAATCGGATCGGAATCAGCCTTTAAATATATTTGTAGTTATAATGGGTTTTTATTTTCTCAAGTTAAAACAGCTTAGAATCCAACTAGAAAGAACGATAAGCAATCATAAAAAATATATTAAATACTGTTTCTTTTGATTCCTTATCATTCATTCTAGTTGGATTGGATGGTCATTTTCAACTTAACACATATTACCAAAAAATGCCGATTAAATAAGGGTGCATAACTAGAATGACTGTTTGTTACCACCTTGGAAATGTGTTAAGTTATGACTATCATGAATCTTTAAAACCCTTCGGGAAATATGATATCATTCGGGAAAAAAACGGATCGTTCGGGAAAAATGAATCGTTCGGGGGAAAAGAAGTATTCGGGAAACTGATATTTGAGGAAAACGACATTCGAAGACCGACACACGGGGAAAAGTAGCACAAAGGACAGACACTTGGAGTCCTTCCGGGTAATGGTTTCCCGGAAAATAATTTCATTTCGGTAAATGGTCTGAAATTGCATTCCGGGTAATGGTTTTCCGAGTAATGTTGGAGAACCGACTTTGAAATTGTCGGAGAACCGACTTTGGAACACTTAAACACAAGAAGTATTATCTTTATTATTTAAACTTTCAACCGGTGGCTGGTTCGTCTTGACAAAAAAAATTGCGACAAATTATTAAGTACTCTTCACTTCAATAATAAAATCCAAACGGAAGTCAGCAGCTGATTCCTGACATTGTTCTGCACCTCTGAACCGAATTTGAAAAAAAATTTTGAGTTACGCCCTTTTGAAGTTTGTTTGGTACAAATCACATGATGTATGCCACTTTAACAAACATATTATGATAAAATTTTGAAGTTTAATTTTCTTTAACTGGTTTTTTTATATTGAAAAATACTTTTTTCTAAAATGTATCTAGATTGACATTTGGAAAGGGCCAATGCTATGTTTGTATAGTTATTACCAATCAGCCAATACGCGAAAAATGATATCTACCAATCTAACGCCTGATAATGATTTTAGGAAACTGTCCAAAACATTCAATATGTATGCATAATTTTTGGGACAGGATATTTAGATGATGAATTCCGTTCCATCTATAATCATTGGTTAGGTGCATACATAATCATTACATCTTTGCGGTTGTTCTTATTTCATTCAATTTGCACATACACATATTGTCTAGACTGACATTAGAATAAGGGCCAAAGCATAAATTGAAATATATACAAATCAATATAGCTGAAACAATGACTGTATTAAAGTTGATCGAAACACTGTGTAACTCAAAATTCTGACAATGAAACTGAAATAAAACTACAAAATCGTATCATAATATGTTTGTTTTAAACAAGTTAAAGTGACATACATCATATGATTTCTATCATACAAACTTCAACACGGTGTAATTCAAAATACTAACTAAGGATTTTATTTTCAAATTCGGCCCAGAGGTGCAAAACAATGTCAGGAATCAGCTGCCGACTGCCGTTTGAATGGTATATTTTTTTTTTTTTTTGATAATAACGGTAATCGGAAGCACCGTGAAAATATATCCATCTATTCTAAAAATATAAACAACAGCATTATCTAAAATTATCAAAACTGGTAGCGTCTTGAAAAGTAAAAACTTTAGATACCTCTTGCCTGAAACAATAAAAAAGATCTTTTCAGGAGTTTGTGATTGTCACGAACTTTCTAAGTAATTCTTCATGGATTCAGTCTCGTTTTTTTCTGAGGATAAACAACAGAAATTACTACGGAGATTGCATTAGGGATCCTTCTAAAGGCCTTTCAGTTTGTCCCAAGTATTCCAGTAGTTAATCCGTTAGAGGATTTCTTCTGATTTTTTCCTGTCATTAACCTTTACGTTACCGGCCTCCGACAAGGCATTTTCAAAACAGCTGCCATTTCGTCAATTCCCATTCGATTTTTTTGAAACCACCGTCAGTTACTTTAAAAAGCTTTCAGTTATTTTTCATAAATGGAGAATGCTGAATTCGAAACCATGCCGGAGATATTCCGGATTATACTGGGGTCACGAGGGGTGCCAAATTTGAGAAATGTGATATTTTTTTATTTATTGCAGTTACAACACTGAAGTTTTGATGTAAAATATAAGGTAATGGTCTATTGTCATCATTTCAACATAATTCGAATAAGTGAATCGTTCCGGAACATGGTAGCCGGTTCCGCCAGGGCCAGTTTGGGGACATTTCCATTTCATGTCCCAAAACATACCGTGCGATCGTCTCAATCTTCATGAATTCGGAGAACATGTCAAAAATAGAAAGAAAACCCCCGGTTTCAAACAGATGTTGGCCACTCCAGATTTCCTGCACAGGTTCCACTGGGCCTCTTTGGGGACATTTCCGTTTTTTGTCGAAAACATACCGTGCGACGTCTCAATCTTCATGAATTCAAGAGAACATGTCAATAAAAGAAGAAAAATCCCGAAACAAACAGATGTGGCCACTCCAAGATCTCCTTGCCCAGGTTCCACAAGGGCCTCTTTGGGGACATTTCGTTTTATGTCCAAAACATACCATGCGAATGCAACCATCTTCTTGAATGCAAGAAGAACATGTCGATAAAGGAAGAATAAACTAAATATTCATAGAATTGGCCACTCCAGAGCGCCTGACACAGGTTGCGCCAAGGCCTCTTTTAGGAAATTACCGTTTCTTGTCGGAAACATACCGTGTGACGTCTCAATCTTCATGAATTCGAGGGAACTTGTCAATAAACGAAGATTTGGCCACTCCAGAGCGCGAATAAACTGGCTTATTAAGTTTCAAGCTTCAAAATTAAAAAAAGAAAAAAATGCATGAAGTATTTGTACGTAAAACCTTTGCGGATAATGAGCATGAGCTCAAGCATAGATGACCGCTTCGAAGTTGCACTCCGTGATTGACCGGAGCAGTCAAAAGATGCAGCAGAGATTTAATGAATGGGGCTTGGGAATAGCGAACCATTCTCAAGAGCACGAATCGAGAGTTCAAATACTGAATATACCTCTGCATCTCCACAATTGTCTTGGAAAGTACATTGGGTCAGTGGGAGTCTCCGGTCTCATCGCTCGCTCCAGCTGGAGCAATCAATACAATCGATGGACCAAACATTTGTGACTGGATTACACCCCTTTTTCTTCGCACTGCACGAAATCGGACATGGTCTGATTTCTATTGGCATCGCTCTCCCCCTTAGGGGCATGTGACACAAATCGATGGACCGGAACACTAATCTGTAGGAAAACCCTTTGTGGGTAAGGCGGTATCCACAAATTACGTCACGCTCTAGGGGGAGGGGGAGTACGCTTAAGCGAATGGGTTCCAAATAAGATAATAGCTGGCTAGATTAATGTTTAATTTCTGATGAAATCGCTTAATATATTCTAAGCAAAATTTTTATTCTGTTGCACGTGGAATTTCTCCGATTGACGGAACCGACGTTTGGTCGAATTACTCTTCTTTTAAACGGGCAATAGATATGTTCTGTTTTTATACCTGCTAAAAACAATTATTGGCAGTAAATATGCCAAAGGTCAGTAAGCCAAAAGGGATTTCATAAATCATAAGACTGATTTTATGGTGTATTCATTGAGGAGTTCCAAAGCGAATTCTTTATAAGTTTTTATCAACAGAATTTATTGAGAACCCTGAAGTAATTAATAAACAATTTTCTTCGATGTCCTTCGAGCTACATTGGACTCACTACCACAACTCTAAAACAACGACTTTCCAACCACCAATCAGATGTAAACAAATTGGAAAAAAATGACAGAACGCAATCCTGAAAGTCCGACAACATTCATATGATCTTTTCTCACTTGAAGGAGAAAAACTGCCTTACTCCAACATTACATAGAGAAGGATCATAGGTTCGCATTCGACAAAGTCAAAAATACTTGACCAACATCGTCGCTCCTCTGCATTACCCATATTGGAAGTTTGCCATATAGTCAACACTGATCATACGGTAAACAAACGATCAGATGTTGACTGTTTATCTTCACAGTAGGCTCGTGTCTTACACACAATCAAAAACCAAAAAGAGAACACAACGACACAGAGAGAGATGTACGCCATTTGCTTGCAGAAGAACGAGAACAACCAACACACAACCAAACTTGAAAGCCGGCTTGCATACAATATAGTATAGTTTAATTAAGAACGAAACGACAGTTGGACAAGTAGATTTACGAACAAAGAGAAAACTAAAATTAGAATCAGTGTTTTACAACTAAGAAGTTTATTGTGCCAGTAATTATATTAATTTAGAACAATTTTGACTTAGTATAAATGATTAATGTTTTCTGTAATGTTTTGTAGGAAAGTTTTGTTTGAATGTTTAAATGTGTAAGGACCATTGCTCGACAGTTAGAGCCACCTGACAAAAAAAGCTATTTGTTTCTGTAAGACTTGTAAAATTCCATTGACCAATTGATATTTATGTACCTAAATGTTTATATTTTTAGAATCCTTGAAAAAAGGTGTTAAATACATCGAAACGTCGGACAATTGAAACGAATCAGCTTTTGATTTAACCTTGACTGCAACGCCAATAACAGATCACTTACCAGTTCCCTCAGTCAGATAACATTCCTCCGCTTCTTAATAGATTCTTGGTAATATTCTAGCCAAAACCTTTTTAGGATTCTTGTGGATTTCTGATGATGTTCGAAACAATGTTCTGGTGGATTCCATGTTAGTTTTTCTTCAGGCAGAAAGCTGAGTTTTAACTAGTTGCACAGTGCATTCCTGTCATATTTCATAACAGATTTTTCCAAAAATCGTGGGAAAACATCTGTTCAAAAAGATCCTGCCTAAGAACTGCATCAGTGAAGAGAAGCCACATCAATTTATATGTATTTTAACCTAGATTTATTTTTAATACTTTTCAGAATTTTCATGTGCCTTTACCCGTGGCACATCATGTTTTGTTCAAGTAACGGAAAATTATTAAAAAAAAAGGTTTTCGGCGAAACCTATTCCTTGTGCTCTGGAGTAGCCAGATCTGTTGGTATCGAGGTTATTCTTCATTTATTGGCATAGTTTTTCCTTCAAAAAACGTTAATGTCCTAAAATAAGCCTTTCTAGAATCTGTACGTGATGCTCAGCAGTGGAAACACAAGGTCTAATCCTCATTAATTGACATGTTCTGTCGAATTCATGAAGATTGAAAAGTTGCACAATAGGTTTTGGACATGAAACTGAAATGTCCCCTAAGAGGCCTTGGCGGAACCAGTACCAGGTGCTTAGGAGTGACCTAATTAGTTGATACCTAGTTCATACTTCATTAATTGACATGTTCTTTCAAATTCACGAAGGTGTCAAACTCACACGGTTTGTTATGGATATCAAACAGAAATATCTCCAGGGAGGCCTTGGTGGAACCTGTGCTTGGAGATCTGGAGTGGCCACATTTGTTCGTACCGAGCTTTTACGTGTTAATAAGTTGATTCTTCTTTTATTGACATGTTTCTTTTACAGTTCACAAGATTGAGACAAAAGCAGAAATATCCCCAAAGAAGCCCTTATGGGAACGCTAGGCCAGAAGCTCTGGAGTGGCCAAATCTTTTATTACCGTGTTATTTTTCATGTATTGACAAGTTATTTAAAATTCATTAAGATTGAGATGTCGCACGGTATAGTTTTGGACATAGAATGGAACTGTTCTTCAAGAAGCCCTCGTGAAACCTGTGCTTGGAGATCTGGAGTGGCCACATTTGTTCGTACCGAGCTTTTTCTTTGTTTATTGACAAGTTCTCTTGAATTCACGAAGATTGATACGTTGCACGGTATGTTTCCGACAAGAAACGGAAATGTCTCAAAGAGGCCCTGGCGGAACTTGTGCCAGGTGCTTTGGAGTGGCCACATCTATGGATATTTTGTTTATTCTTCCTTTATTGACATGTTCTCCCGAATTCAAGAAGATTGAGACGTCGCGCGGTATATTTTGGACATAAAACGGAAATGTCCCCAAAGAGGCCCTCGTGGAACCTGTGCCAGGATGTGGAGTGGTCACATCTGTTTTAACCGGGGTTTTTCCTTCTTTTAATGACAAGTTCTCTCGAATTCACGAAGATTGATACGTCGCATGGTATGTTTCCGACAAAAAACGGAAATGTCCTCAAAAGGCCCTGGCGGAACCTGTGCCAGGTGCTCTGGAGTAGTCAAATCTATTGAAATTTAGTTTATTCTTCCTTTATTGACATGTTTTCTCGAATTCATGAAGATTGAGACGTCGCACGGTATGTTTTGGACGTGAAACGGAAATGTCCCTAAAAC
The DNA here is from genome assembly GCF_002204515.2 of Aedes aegypti. NCBI lineage: Eukaryota > Metazoa > Arthropoda > Insecta > Diptera > Culicidae > Aedes > Aedes aegypti. The sequence goes on from NW_018734438.1 coordinate 23,982, forward strand.
TGGCCCTGGCGGAATCGGCTACGATGCTCCGGAACGGCCACTTATTCAAATTACGTTGAAATGATGACAATCGATTATTATCTCACGTTTTCATAAAACTTTAGTGTTGTAGCTTAAATAAATAGAAAAAAATCACATTTCTCGAATTTGGCACCCTCGTGACCCCAGTACAACCCGGAAATATCTCCGGCATGGTTCCGAATACAGAATTGTCCATTTATGACAAATAACTGAAAACCTTTTTAAAGTAAACTGAGGGTAATTTCAAAAAATCGAATGGAAATTGACGAAATGGCAGCTGTTTGAAAATGCCTTGTCGGAGGCCGGTAACGTAAAGGTTGATCCAAGGATGCCTTCAAGGAAATGTCAAGGATTTTTTTCAGATATATTTGGAGAAAATTTAAAAAAATCCGTGAGGAATTCCCTGAAGAAAATCAGAAGAGTTCTAACTTCTAAGCCTTGAAAAAAAAAACTTGAAATTCTCCTTAAATTTTCTTGATAAATTGCTATGATGAAATTTCCAAGAAAAATGAAAGAAATTGGCATAGGGATTAATGAAGGGTTTCTTGGAATAATCTCAAGATTCTGGAATACAAATTTGTGGAAAAACTTCTGTAGGATATGTGGAAAATCTACTCTACTGAAAAATCGGTGGAAAAATCAATGAAAAATATCTGGAGGTAATTTTGCAGAAGTTCCATCCAAGCACCTCTTAAAAAATTTGCTGCTGGTATCCCTGAAGGATTCCTGAAAGTAATCACAAAAGGAATCTTCTGGAGCAAATCAACTAGAACTCCTCCTGAGCCATTCCTTGGTATCTGAGAAAAATATCAATCAAATCTTTTGGAATAGTAAGCGTAATAGTCTCTGAAGGTTTCTCTACAGCCTCTCAAATTTTGCATTAGGATACACTGGGAACAAATTAGAGCAAAACGTTAAAAATAGAGACTTTAGAGATCACACATGAAAATATTTTTTAGATTTCCTTGCTTTAAAGTAGTGTCCAAGACTCTAAAAGAGCCCCTACTTACCTAAGAAATGGACTCTTTTTCGCACCTGCTGTAAAGTTTCGGTCTTTTCCAACAAAGTTATTTTATTTGTGGTGGATAGGTGAAAGAAATATTATGTAAAAAAAAAGAAATCTTCTCAATGTTCATATGCTCATGACGACACTCAAGTGCAGCAAACTGGAACCTGTGGTTGCCTTTACCAACTTGGAAATCTTAAGTTTTGCTTCCCTTTTTTGCTAAATAAAATAAGCATCTAATTTATTGCCACAAAAAAAACATATTTTATCATGCATTACTGATTCAAAATAACTGAATACTGATATTTGTTTGTGGCTAAAAATGATGGTGCCGAGAGAGAGGTTCTCTTCTTCTTCTTCTTCTTCTTCTTCTCTTCTTCTTCTTCTTCCTTTTCTTCTTCTTCTTCTTCTTATTCATCTTCTTCTTTCTGGCGTTACGTTCCAACTGGGACAAAGCCTGCTTCTCAGATTAGAGTTGCTTTTAGAGCACTTCCCACAGTTATTTAACTGAGAGCTTACTATGCCAATGACATTTTTGCATGTGTATATCGTGTGGCAGGTACGAGGATACTCTTATGCCCTTGGAATCGAGAAATTTCCTTTACGATAAGATCTCGACCAGCGGGATTCGAACCCACGACCCTCAGCATAGTCATGCTGAATAGCTGCGCGTTTACCGCTCGGGGCTATCTGCCAAAACCAACCCCCCACCCCCCCAGAGACTATTTTCCCAAACTTGTCTTTACCCAGAATAAGAAAGCTCACAAAAAAGGACTCGTCAACTCGAAGAGCAAAGTTAATGTTATGCTATTCTTGAATTCCATTCACGAATTCCATAAAACCATAAATAAAACAAAAAAAAAATCCAAATCTACGCTAGCCAAATCATAAACTTTCATAGTTAAAAGGTCATCTAGAGACGGTGTTGTAGAGCAAATTTTAAGAACCGATTTTATAATCCATGGGCTGTAGTTTTATTAACCATAATAAATTTTGCAGACTCGGGCATTGTAACAGGTCTCAGTTGAGAAATCTTAGGCTCAAGACGATCTTGATAAAGACAAACTGCTCTTGTTGAAGGACGTGATAAGATTTGCACATTTTATAGGAGCACATTTTTACTTTTGTTTATCTACACATCCCCTTTTTTCTTTGAGAAAAGTGTCCACACTTCAATTTTTAACGCTTGAATTTAATGCTAGCCCACTCTACGGCTCTGCCGGAAAAATCTGGCAGGATTCGAACACACGACCCTTAGTTTTGTCTGGCTGAAAAGATGCGCGTTTACTGCTCCGAATGTTCAGCACCCATAAAGCTCTAAATTATTCTCTATATTACACTTTTAAACTTAATTACCTACATTTAAATAGCTTGCAAACTGAATCGTATTCCCAATTCTTGTCCTGAGCTGAAAACTGAGACTGCAATACAAAATGAATCTAGCGTCGCTCCCATCTTTTATTGGGCAAATTATTAACTTTCGGGCGCACCGCCGGAGGGTGACAAATGCTTAATTGTCGAAGGGGTGTCTATTGGTCCTGGCACACACCAACTTCCCATAAATCCTACGCATTATGAATGATTAATTCAGTTGCCGCACAAAATGCCATCATTAAAAGGACACTTGATCCATCTGATTACAACTGGGTGAAGCAAATTGATCGCCCTTTCTTCGAGCAGCTACCGCTAAATTCATAATGGATAAGACTCGGTTGTGTGCTTCCTGTGCGTTCCTGGAAAATAGTCGTTGATTTTGTAGGCTTTGATGGTCATGTGTAAACAGAACTCAGTCGATTACCATTCGGATCGAAGGCGCTACCTACTGAAAGTTCATTTGTTGAGCGCTAATTGGGGAACATGATTGATAGCTGTATCGATTCTGTTCATTCGTTTTCGAATCATTAGAAACGATGTATTGCTGTGTTTCGTCATGGAGCTTATTCTGAAATAGATCCAAATCGTCATCTGTTGCATTTTCTAGATTCCGTATCCAGTAATATAGTTGTTTGATTATATGTCATAGGTAGTAGCTCCTTACCGCGGATTGGGTAAAGTAGAATGGTTAATCCTGATCAAAGCATGTTATCGATTATGCAAATACTTTTTCGGTTAAAGTATTTTTCAAATCTCTTCATTAGTAATATTTCATACATTACATTCATTAATGATATCTAGGTGTTCTATGTTGGATTCTCAGACAGTCCAGGAACTTTCTTTAATGCATATATCCTTGACATTTTAGAGTATGAAGTGTCATCGTGCTGTATATCCATTAGAGTGGTTCAGAAAATCGTTTTTTCTCCACACCGCTCATTCGATTCTAGATCAAATTCTGAGTGTCCTCTCAAAATTTGAGCTCATTCGGATGAAAACTGAGACTGTACAAGCCCTTTGAAGTTTATATGGGAATTACTATGGGAAAAGCAAGCAATTCAGTCGGTCACAGTGTTTGCCCATATGCTCTTGGAGATTAGAGCTACGTTGATACTGTTAGATACATTCATCAGCTACAACTTTGCCGAAGACCGTTTTCAAATCGGACATCTCAGTAATTAGTTATTAATTTATATCCAGTCACAAATTCTTCAACAGTGCTCATTTAACTTCTGAACAGGAAACTTTGCTGCATCTGGCGCGAAACATAGCACGCACAAATCATGGCTACTATGTTTCACTACCAGTGATGCCTTCAGAACAGCTCAATTACTATAGCCAAAGTTTTACAACTCATACAAAAATCAATAACTAATTACTGAGGCGTCCGATTGAAAAACGGTCTTCTGCAAAGTTGTAGCTGATTGTTGTACCTCACAGTATCAACGTAGCTCTAATCCCTAAGAGCACATGGGCAAACACTATGACCGACTGAATAGTAATTCCCATATAAACTTTAAAGGCTTGTGCAGTTTCAGTTATCCGAATGAGCTCAAATTTTGGGAGGACACTCATAATTTGATCTAGAATAAAATGAGCGGTGTGGACCAAAAACCACTCTAATGTCTATACGATATGAGCCTTTGCATTTTATAACACGTTTGACTTTTACTGTGCAGCAAAAGTCAAAATTTTTGTTTTCTCTTATAAGCAGGTGAAATCAACTCACCTATAAAAAATCTGAAGTGCTACGGCTAATGAAATGTAATTTGTTGTTAACAAAATGTTAATAAATGCTTGAATTTGTTTTACCAAATTAGGATGATAGTGTTGTCTAATAATACAGAACACCTAGATATAAGAAATGAATGTAATGTTTAAAATGGTACTAATAAAAAAATTAGAATAAAGAAAAACTTTTTTTAAAAGCCACTTTTTTAAATTTCATCGGACAGCCTCCTTGAAATTTTCTGGCTCTCCCTGTTCCTACAAAATGCTTATTAGAATCTGAATGTTTTCATTCGAATGATTTTCTCATCAGCAGCACTTTCCATTCAACCATGGCTCTTGATAATTGAGGGAAATATTACGGCTTGGATAATGTGTGTATTCGTCAATCGGCTGATATCCAACATGTCGTCGAACAAACTCATTTCGTATGCCATTGTCATCGTCTAGTCACTAGTTAGTATGCGTTTAACTCAAAATAACCACACTCGCAATTATGGCACTCGACAATCTATCCTCTTCTGTCTAGCCTTAGGGTGAATTCGACCGTAAAACGTACATCGAAGATTCATAAGGAGAGCAGTTTGCGTACAGTGGGAGAAATAGTTAACATATTACTTCTCGGCATAATGTTGAAGAAGTTTATTACCCAAGTAGCAAACGAATATTTGAAGCATTAGGGATGGTACACAAATTATGTCACGCTAAATTTCATCTTTTTGGGCAACTCACCACACACCCCCTCTTGTTACGCTTATTGTATGGAACCTCCAATGTATGGCTTGTCACATTTGGCTTGACCCCCTCCTCCCTCCCCTTGGAGCGTAACATAATTTAGCCTGAACCCTTAACGAAAAAGAAAAACAAATCCAACCAAGCCATAATTTCATTCATTGATTTTATCACCCAAAGAGCAATGTTAGCAAATGAGGGAATATCAGTTTTACTTCCCACTGTGCGTCGGATTACTACCAAGGAATGATACCAATTTCCATTCATGGGTGGTAAATATGAATGTACAGCCCATTCATTTGCTGCGTGACACAACAGCAGCCAATCTTCACAACGATCATATCGAATGTACATGAGTTTCATGCAAATAGACTATTCAGAGTATTAACTGTAGATTTGATTTGCATTATGTAAATATTTATTTAAGAAAGCATAATGATCAACATTAAGGGGACATAGAAGTTGTATACATATAGACTGGCTTTTGAGTGTATTTATCAAAAGAAAACCAATAAAGGTTTCTTATGTTTTTGTCCATACGATTTTTCAAGATTTGATTGCAACAGCGTCCTAAAATCGAAAGATTTTCCATTATAATCGTGAGTTTGTACCTTTTCTACAATTTGATCAAATCAATGTTTCCAAATATTTTTCCGCTTCCTCATCATCTTCACGATGAAAATAGGGTTCAGTCTAATTTTCAGCTATTTTAGTGATGGTTTGAAAATGGCCCTAGGACATTGATGGTTTATGTGAAAATTCAGAAGCTAAAGTAAGAGTTTTTTTTATTTTGCTCTCGTGGCGTAACTGTAACGCACCCATTCTAGTTAATTGGCAGTCATGAGTTCAATTCATACTGTCGTTTAGCTTTTTTGCAATATTTTCTTCAATATGTTCATTTAATCTAATTACAAAGTATATGTAATGTTTAGTTTTTCGGTACTTGTTAATGTAATAGTTCTAACACCGGTAGAGTTATCTATATAAATAAAAATGAAATGGTGTTTGTATGTCACGAAATGACTTGAGAATAAGTTAACGGATTTACCTGATTCTGTCACAGTTATGTTCTTGAAGTGTTCCAACCTTTTATAGTGTACAAAAAGAAAAAGAACTTCACGGGAAAATTGATAAATACAAGGGTAGAAATCTGACACATTTTTAGTAGAATTTTGTGTCACACTATCAAACAGCCTACTTCGGGTCAAAACAAGTTCAGTCGGATCAACTAGTCTAAAATAAAATTGTATACCCCTTCTAGCACTAAACCGAATAGCGCCTTCCGCTTTTTTACCAGCGTTGCCTTCCCTGTACGTTAAACCTAATGTCGGAAGTAGTGATCTATACAGCGATCATCTGAAGTTCTATACAGCGCACTACTTCCGACATTAGGTTTAACGTACAGGGAAGCCAGCGGATG
>NW_018734439.1:0-90022 GCF_002204515.2 Aedes aegypti
ATTCCCGGTTGGTTCCTTGTGTAAGTGCAGCTGATCTGGCGATACTGGAGTGCATCCACGGGCGGCCAATTAAGCTCAAGCTCAAGCTCAAGCTCAAAGAGTCTATCACCCAAAAAGTGTCCCTATGGATCGAAGAAATGAAAAGTGAGATAAACGAGGAAGCGAGCTCAGAAACAAAAAAGGAAATTTTAAAGGAGAAGAAGCGGAAACAAAAAAAGCCAAGAAACTCCAAACTATCGAAACTGTCATAAGTGACTCAAGTTTGAGGTTCACCCACTCCCACAAATTGGGTAAAACCGCATACTCAAGCATCACCGAACAACTCAATTCATCCATAATTACTCACGATATCGAATCCATTAGATACTCAACCGATACACCCCTCAAGGCCAAGAGGAACTCTAAAATTCAGGAGGCTGATGAGGATCTCATGATGGAATAAGCTCTTCTCCATTATGCTCAGTCCTCCCATACGACTGACAGTAGTCTGTACTGTAATCTCAATGAACAAACAGCGCAGGTCTCGGGTAACCAGGGCCCCACCATTGCGGAAGCTACACCCCCACCAGAACTGCCGAACCACCCCCGACACCCATCTGTACCCCGGATACCCCAGAGGACGGTCGAGACCGGCAAGGCCCCGTTAGTGCGAAAGCCAAGGTCGTACCGGAACCGGCGGACAACCCTTGCCATCTCGATCGATCTGGAAGAGGGGCGCACGAGGGTTCTACCCGTTTCCCTTTGGACGTCGAGAGAGTGAAGAAACCTGCACGACCACTGATGGCCCCAGTATTTATCCCATACCACCGGAAGAGTACCCGATCAACTATCAGTAAACCTTCGAATAATTCATCGAAGGATGACGAGGAGCCTGAATTAGGCACCAGGAGATACCAAAAAAGGATCTGATCAGCACCTGACCGGTACATTTTCGGAAGATCCCAGTAAAGATGTTACTCGAGGACATACAGTCTTCGCCGTGCAATGGAACATGTATAGTTACCTAAGCAACCTTTCCGACCTAGAGATGCTAGTGAACCCTAGCCAGCCTGTGAAAATTGCATAACAGGAGATCCATCGTACAAGCGAGATCCCGGCCGACCAAATCAACATCGAAACGGATCACCCCATTTTCGGAGTACGTCTTCCATGGCCTTTCCCTGAATCAGTAGTTTCAGTCTACCTATCCAACGGAAAACTTGTTAACCTGAAAAAGAGTTTGGAAGAAATATTCCGGAAAATTCTTGGTCCGTTGATCGTCATGGGGGATGTGAACGGCCACCACAAAGCGTGGGGTAACCCCACAATAACACCCGCGGTTCCATAGTTACAGCGCTTGCCAATCAGCTAGATCTTATCATTCTAAACGATGGATCAACCACTTTCTTACGCGGGCGATGAGAAACGGTAGGCGATGTCGCACTGGCTTCAGCAGCTATCACACACCGCCTCCTATGGTCAGCTGAACCGGATCTGCGTGGAAGTGACCATACACCAACCTTTCTCAAACTAGATAGTAACGCTATGCCAGAAGCAAGTCCCCGTCCTCAACAGAAGACGACATGAGGGGTGCACTGTTATCTCAATGCAACCTGGAGGAAGCACTGCAGTCCATTCGGCTGAGGAGAGCGTACGGGGGTATGCAAATAGCGGTGATCCGATTACCAGTCGCAGCCGCTGAAGCTAATTCCTCGGGAGACAAATTCGGTGGAGAGATGCTTCAAATGCATGGATTTCGGCCACCGGACAATAAACTGCAAAGGCCCGGACAGGTCCGAACACTGCAGGAAATGTGGTGAAAAAGGTCTTGTTGGCAGGGACACCTAGATGCATGCTGTGTAAAGTGGAGGAAGGTAACGGCCATACGACGGTTGGCTTCAAATGCCCCAAATATCAGAAGGCGAAGGCAGGGCAGTAATGATTATGAAGATAACGCAGGTGAACCTCAATCATTGCGACGCCACACAACAACTGTTGTGGCAGTCGACAACAGAAACAAAGGGCGTGAGGCAATCGATACTGCGCAGTGGTAACAATAGACGTCAAGAACGCGTTCAACAGTGCCAGTTGGGAGGCTATCGCCACAGCCCTACACAGAATACGGATTCCTGGAAGTTCTGCAAAGTTACTTTCGGAACCAAGTACTGATCTACGACACAAACCAGGGACGGATGTCAATTGAAGTCACGTCGTGGTCGCAGATGACGTCGTTCTTGTGAAAACTGGTGAGACTGCGGAGGAGGTGGAGATGCTGACGGCGGAATCGCTAAATACCATTGAATCGTGGATGACTGGAGTCAAGCTGCAGTTGGCTCATCATAAAACGGAGGTGGTGCTGGTCAGCAACTGCAAGGCGGTTCAGCAGTTGGAGATCAACGTCGGAGGGCACGCAATCCCATCGAAGCGCTCTCTAAAGCATCTTGGAGTAATGGTCGACGACAGGCTAAACTTCAACAGCCACGTAGACCATGCCTGCGAAAAGCCAGCGAAAGCTGCTTACACCGTAGCTAGGATCATGTTCAACATTGGAGGACCAAGAAGCAGAACGAGGCACCTTCTGGCGACCGTATCATCGTCTATACTGAGGTATGGAGTCCCGGCTTGGGCTGCAGCGTTGGGAACCAAACGTAACCGAGATAAGCTGGCAGGTACGTTCCGGCTCATGGCTATACGGGTGGCGAGTGCCTACCGCACTATATCATCGGAGGCAGTATGCGTTATCACCGGAACGATCCCCATCTGCATCACACTGGCTAAGGACATCGCATGCTACCAGCAAAGGGACACTAGAAATGTGAGGAATACCATTAGTTTGGACACAATGGCCAGGTGGCAGTAGGAGTGGAATAACTTGGAGAAAGGAAGGTGGACCCACAGGCTGATTTCTAACGTGTCGGAGTGGATGACCAGAAAACATGGAGAAGTTATCTTCTTCCTGACCCAGTTTCTGTCAGGCCATGGATACTTCCGGAAATATCTGCACAGATTCGGACAAGCAGAATCTCCACATTGTGCGGCCTGTCCAAATATCGAGGAGACACCGGAGCATGTTATATTCAAGTGCCCTCGATTCAGGAATATACGAAGCTAGATGATGCCAGAAACCGCAAGCGTCCTTAATCCGAACAACATCGTGTAGAACATGTGCCAGCATGAAAGCACCTGTAATACGTTGAAAAGGGGAATAACGGCGATTATGTCGTTGCTACAAAGGAGATGGCGTGAAGACCAGAGAGCACCGGGTCGCGATCGTAGTAGGCTAGATCCTCCGTCGGGGACTAGACCGAGTAGAACGGGCGTAGCGTAGTATCGGTTAATAGTCGTCGGAGCGCCTGCAAACCGTAAGCCATCATCCAACCGGGATTGCAGAAACGACCCTGGCACTTGGCCGACCAACGTCGAGTCGGAGTAGGCTGAGTTCACCGCCGGGGTCTAGCTGAGTAGATCGCGTTGGTGTACCGGCAAATGATCGTCGGGGCGCCTGTGAAGCTTCCCACCACCGGAATCGCAGGACCAACCTCGGCATCTGCCCGGATAGCATTGGTTCGGGAGATCTTCCGCCACCGGGGAAATCTTCGTCGGAGTAGGATAGATCCACCGCCGGGGACTACTCTGAGTAGTACGTAGCGTATCACCGTACCGTATAAGTCGTCGGAGCGCCAGTGAACCGGAAGTCATCCTCCAGCCGACCTCGGCATCCAACTGGTCAACCAGAAGAGCTCGAACAGCAGCAGCGGAGAACGAGTCGTCGTAGAGCAAAGAAGTGCACATGAACGTCCAGTAGAAGTTCAACAGGGCTTTGACGCGAGGCCAGCCCAAGGGAAGTGGTTAAGCACGCCTAAGTCCTAATCCAGATCGCCGTGCACTTCATTGGTGGACTAGTGAGACCGGTTAAACCGTTAAACTACATGGAAAAGCGCTACGAGTAGCTCAAAAACTAAGGAAAAAATAATCTCCCAACCATCCTGACCTTCTCCAAGCCCTAGAGCAGTACCACACTGTCCGTAACACGTGTAGGCAGATCATACGAGAAGCTAAAGAAAAACTTTGGACAGAGTTTCTGGATGGAATAAATGAGGACGAGTCTGCTTCTGAACTCTGGCGACTAATCTACAAGGCAAGAGAAGATTTCGAGGGATAGCCCTCATAGTCAACGGCTGCTTGTCTCGCGACCCAGCTGTCATCGCAGATGCACTGGCGAATAATTTCCATGACATTTCTTCCTATCAACATTATCCGAACGGTTTTCGAATAGCTCACCCAACTCCGGACGAAGCGATACGACGATTTGTTGTCCCGCCAGACCGCGGCCAGGACTTCAACGTGCCTTTCACCTATAATGAACTCGAGTTTGCCCTCAAGAGGGACCTGGTGACATTGGCTAGCCGATGCTGATAAACTTGCCTTTGAACGGCAAACTCGCGTTGCTTGATATGCTCAATCGACAATGGACCACCGGAACACTTCCAGGATCCTGGAAGCATAGCTTCATGATAGCAATTCAAAAAACCAATGGACCAGCGTCAGACGCTATCGCCCCATTGCCCTCAAGAGTTGCATTGTGAAGATTATGGAAAAAATCGTTAACCGCCGCCAAGTAGGTTTCCTCGAGGATAATCAGCTACTAGATAGCCGGCAGAATGCGTTCCGTCCAGGTTTCTAAACGGGAACTTATTTGGCTTTTCTTGGCCGAATTCTTGACAAGACTTCGAAGGCTGGTGAACACGTCGAGCTAGCCAAGGCTTACAACCGGACATGGACCCCCGGTATTCTCCAGAAGATGGTAAATATGGAAATCGCTGGAAACATTGGCTCTGATACAGAAATATCTCTCCGCCTACCAAGTCAGTGCACCGTCTTCACCGCGGAGTTAGCAACAATCTATCTCGCTGCAAAGAAACAGAAACAGAAGGAAGCTTATCGTTAGTGACTCAGCTAGTGCGATTACCGATATATGCTCTGACATTCTTTCATCCAGGCCGCTCAGAATCTTCTTGCTGATGCGAAAACGCAGGTGACACTTATGTGGGTCCCCAGCCATTGCGGCATTTTGGGCAACGGGCATGCTGATATATTGGCTGCTATGGGCCGCCAGGAAGCTCTTCTAACGCCCAAAGTTCCTGGCGATGACGTCAAGTCCTGGGTGAAAATAATGATCAAAAGTGCCTGGACTTTGAAATGGGACAGGGATCGGTCATTGTTCTTGAGAAGAATCAAGGCTGACACAGCCCTTTGGTTTGATATACCGTAAAACGGGGTAACTTTGATAATGCGGGTAGCTTTGATAGTGCGAGTCCCACAACATACTAAACGAATTAACAAAGTTTCTGATAATCATTTAAGCAAAACGAATGAAAAACTAAAGAGTATTAGTATAACACTTCATGTCAAAGCTATTTTCGTGAAATCAAGTAGATTAGAGGATTTACATGCTAATATTAAAAAATTTTTAAGATTTTAGCAAAGACTAATTATAGACCCCTATGTCCCTTGCAGTTGCCCAAAATTGTATGGCTCATAAGGTAATCTAGAATGCCGTTCAAAGTGTACTGCGATCTGTCAAACTTGGGTACCTTTTGCACTACCGAGGGACCAAATGCAGTACTAGAAGTGGTACTCAATCTGAGGCCGAGTGGGACGGACCTGATTTTAGCATCTTTGAAACGCTCACAATCACTATTTGATGAAGTCATAATGAGTTTGTCACTTATCCTTGACATCTTAGTTGTAGTAGAACATGAAATCGGTCTCAAATCTCTTAGCGAAACACATTTTTACAAACTGGGACCATTTTTGTAATCTAAGTCAGAAATTCCCATAAAGCGTTTAACGCCTAGAGGTATGCAACGCCCTATGAATTTTCCGTTGCTCATTCAATTTCGTTCGATTTATACTCCATTATCAAAGTTACCGTAAAACGGGGTAACTTTGATAGTTTTTCCGAAGAAAACTTGAATATTTATGCATGCTTTTTCAAAGAATTTTAATTCATATTTTTAAAACAAGTACTGGCATTCTAACTATCGATTCCATTTGATAGATTTCCAAAAGATTTATTCTTAATGGATTTAAAATTTTTCATATAATCGAAAGTCGGTACCCCAAAACAGAAAACAGACTATAGATTATTTGAAAAATTATATATTCATTCAGAATAAATCTTCCGGCAATCTCTCAACTACAATCTTTAGTTAGGATACCAGTACTTGTTTTAAAAATATAATTTATATTTCTTTGAAACAGCATGCATAAATATTCAAGTTTTCTTCGAAAAAACTATCAAAGTTACTAGACCGGTTTAGTTATCCTTCGCCAAACCACCCTTCGGGGAATTACATACATTTAGGCGTATTCTCCAAATCAGCTTGAAATCGATATCTGGGTTGGAACAACTTTAACAAACATTAATAACAAATAAATTATTTTGGAATTTAGGGTAAACATACCAATTTAGGGTAATTAGCCCTATATTTGGACAATATCGAATAATATCCAATTTCATGGGCACAGTACTCTGTTTCCGAATACAATGGATAGAACGGTTGTACATAAATATGTATAGTCCTGCAAATAAATTCAAATGATTTTGAAAACATATCTGCAAAGATCAAAAGGACCAGCGAACATTAAACACTTTAATTATATATAACTTAAGAAGACCACTCTTGTGGAGTGAAATGGAGCGAAAAAATGATTCATTCTAGAAAATCAACTTTTCGTCCACATAAACCCAAAGGGTGATGGGGTCAGGAAATGTAGGATCCTGTAGATGTCCTTAGGCGACTTCTAAGGATATATTTGACCAATCCTGAACATCGGACATGGACCCGTTTTATTTTTACAATTTTTTAATAGGGTGAAATTGGCGAAAAAATGTTTTTTTTTTCTAGAAAATCAACTTTTTGTCCACTTAAACCCAAAGGGTGATGGGGTCAGGATATGTAGGATCCTGTGGATGTCCTTGGACGACTTCTAAGGATATATTTGACGAATCCTGAGCATTGGACATGAGCCCATTTCATTTTTACAATTTTTTTAATGGGGTGAAAGTGACGAAAAAAATGATTTTTTCTAGAAAATCAACTTTTTGTCCACTTAAACCCAAAGGGTGATGGGGTCAGGAGATGTAGGATCCTGTGGATGTCCTTGGACGACTTCTAACGATAAATTTGACGAATCCTGACCATCGGACATGAGCCCATTTCATTTTTACAATTTTTTTAATGTGGTGAAATTGGCGAAAAAAAGATTTTTTTCTAGAAAATCAACTTTTTGTCCACTTAAACCCAAAGGGTGATGGGGTCAGGATATGTAGGAACCTGTGGATGTCCTTGGACGACTTCTAAGGATATATTTGACGAATCCTGAGCATCGGACATGAGCCCATTTAATTTTTACAATTTGTTTAATGTGGTGAAATTGGCGAAAAAATGAATTTTTCTAGAAAATCAACTTTTTGTCCACTTAAACCCAAAGGGTGATGGGGTCAGGATATGTAGGATCCTGTGGATGTCCTTGGACGACTTCTAAGGATATATTTGACGAATCCTGAGCATCGGACATGAGCCCATTTCATTTTTACAATTTTTTTTAATGTGGTGAAGTTGGCGAAAAAATGATTTTTTCTAGAAAATCAACTTTTTGTCCATTTAAACCCAAAGGGTGATGGGGTCAGGATATGTAGGATCCTGTGGATGTCCTTGGACGACTTCTAAGGATATATTTGACGAATCCTGAGCATCGGACATGAGCCCATTTAATTTTTACAATTTGTTTAATGTGGTGAAATTGGCGAAAAAAAGATTTTTTTCTAGAAAATCAACTTTTTGTCCACTTAAACCCAAAGGGTGATGGGGTCAGGATATGTAGGATCCTGTGGATGTCCTTGGACGACTTCTAACGATAAATTTGACGAATCCTGACCATCGGACATGAGCCCATTTCATTTTTACAATTTTTTTAATGTGGTGAAATTGGCGAAAAAAGGATTTTTTTCTAGAAAATCAACTTTTTGTCCACTTAAACCCAAAGGGTGATGGGGTCAGGATATGTAGGAACCTGTGGATGTCCTTGGACGACTTCTAAGGATATATTTGACGAATCCTGAGCATCGGACATGAGCCCATTTCATTTTTACAATTTGTTTAATGTGGTGAAATTGGCGAAAAAATGAATTTTTCTAGAAAATCAACTTTTTGTCCACTTAAACCCAAAGGGTGATGGGCTCAGGATATGTAGGATCTTGTGGATGTCCTTGGACGACTTCTAACGATAAATTTGACGAATCCTGACCATCGGACATGAGCCCATTTCATTTTTACAATTTTTTTAATGGGGTGAAATTGGCGAAAAAATGATTTTTTCTAGAAAATCAACTTTTTGTCCATTTAAACCCAAAGGGTGATGGGGTCAGGATATGTAGGATCCTGTGGATGTCCTTGGACGACTTCTAAGGATATATTTGACGAATCCTGAGCATCGGACATGAGCCCATTTAATTTTTACAATTTGTTTAATGTGGTGAAGTTGGCGAAAAAATGATTTTTTCTAGAAAATCAACTTTTTGTCCATTTAAACCCAAAGGGTGATGGGGTCAGGATATGTAGGAACCTGTGGATGTCCTTGGACGACTTCTAAGGATATATTTGACGAATCCTGAGCATCGGACATGAGCCCATTTCATTTTTACAATTTGTTTAATGTGGTGAAATTGGCGAAAAAATGATTTTTTTCTAGAAAATCAACTTTTTGTCCACTTAAACCCAAAGGGTGATGGGGTCAGGATATGTAGGAACCTGTGGATGTCCTTGGACGACTTCTAAGGATATATTTGACGAATCCTGAGCATCGGACATGAGCCCATTTAATTTTTACAATTTGTTTAATGTGGTGAAATTGGCGAAAAAATGAATTTTTCTAGAAAATCAACTTTTTGTCCACTTAAACCCAAAGGGTGATGGGGTCAGGATATGTAGGATCCTGTGGATGTCCTTGGACGACTTCTAAGGATATATTTGACGAATCCTGAGCATCGGACATGAGCCCATTTCATTTTTACAATTTTTTTAATGTGGTGAAATTGGCGAAAAAATGATTTATTCTAGAAAATCAACTTTTTGTCCATTTAAACCCAAAGGGTGATGGGGTCAGGATATGTAGGATCCTGTGGATGTCCTTGGACGACTTCTAAGGATATATTTGACGAATCCTGAGCATCGGACATGAGCCCATTTAATTTTTACAATTTGTTTAATGTGGTGAAATTGGCGAAAAAATGAATTTTTCTAGAAAATCAACTTTTTGTCCACTTAAACCCAAAGGGTGATGGGGTCAGGATATGTAGGATCCTGTGGATGTCCTTGGACGACTTCTAACGATAAATTTGACGAATCCTGACCATCGGACATGAGCCCATTTCATTTTTACAATTTTTTTAATGTGGTGAAATTGGCGAAAAAAGGATTTTTTTCTAGAAAATCAACTTTTTGTCCACTTAAACCCAAAGGGTGATGGGGTCAGGATATGTAGGAACCTGTGGATGTCCTTGGACGACTTCTAAGGATATATTTGACGAATCCTGAGCATCGGACATGAGCCCATTTCATTTTTACAATTTGTTTAATGTGGTGAAATTGGCGAAAAAATGAATTTTTCTAGAAAATCAACTTTTTGTCCACTTAAACCCAAAGGGTGATGGGCTCAGGATATGTAGGATCTTGTGGATGTCCTTGGACGACTTCTAACGATAAATTTGACGAATCCTGACCATCGGACATGAGCCCATTTCATTTTTACAATTTTTTTAATGGGGTGAAATTGGCGAAAAAATGATTTTTTCTAGAAAATCAACTTTTTGTCCACTTAAACCCAAAGGGTGATGGGGTCAGGATATGTAGGATCCTGTGGATGTCCTTGGACGACTTCTAAGGATATATTTGACGAATCCTGAGCATCGGACATGAGCCCATTTCATTTTTACAATTTTTTTTAATGTGGTGAAGTTGGCGAAAAAATGATTTTTTCTAGAAAATCAACTTTTTGTCCATTTAAACCCAAAGGGTGATGGGGTCAGGATATGTAGGATCCTGTGGATGTCCTTGGACGACTTCTAAGGATATATTTGACGAATCCTGAGCATCGGACATGAGCCCATTTCATTTTTACAATTTGTTTAATGTGGTGAAATTGGCGAAAAAATGAATTTTTCTAGAAAATCAACTTTTTGTCCACTTAAACCCAAAGGGTGATGGGCTCAGGATATGTAGGATCTTGTGGATGTCCTTGGACGACTTCTAACGATAAATTTGACGAATCCTGACCATCGGACATGAGCCCATTTCATTTTTACAATTTTTTTAATGGGGTGAAATTGGCGAAAAAATGATTTTTTCTAGAAAATCAACTTTTTGTCCACTTAAACCCAAAGGGTGATGGGGTCAGGATATGTAGGATCCTGTGGATGTCCTTGGACGACTTCTAAGGATATATTTGACGAATCCTGAGCATCGGACATGAGCCCATTTCATTTTTACAATTTTTTTTAATGTGGTGAAGTTGGCGAAAAAATGATTTTTTCTAGAAAATCAACTTTTTGTCCATTTAAACCCAAAGGGTGATGGGGTCAGGATATGTAGGAACCTGTGGATGTCCTTGGACGACTTCTAAGGATATATTTGACGAATCCTGAGCATCGGACATGAGCCCATTTCATTTTTACAATTTGTTTAATGTGGTGAAATTGGCGAAAAAAAGATTTTTTTCTAGAAAATCAACTTTTTGTCCACTTAAACCCAAAGGGTGATGGGGTCAGGATATGTAGGAACCTGTGGATGTCCTTGGACGACTTCTAAGGATATATTTGACGAATCCTGAGCATCGGACATGAGCCCATTTAATTTTTACAATTTGTTTAATGTGGTGAAATTGGCGAAAAAATGAATTTTTCTAGAAAATCCACTTTTTGTCCACTTAAACCCAAAGGGTGATGGGGTCAGGATATGTAGGATCCTGTGGATGTCCTTGGACGACTTCTAAGGATATATTTGACGAATCCTGAGCATCGGACATGAGCCCATTTCATTTTTACAATTTTTTTTAATGTGGTGAAGTTGGCGAAAAAATGATTTTTTCTAGAAAATCAACTTTTTGTCCATTTAAACCCAAAGGGTGATGGGGTCAGGATATGTAGGATCCTGTGGATGTCCTTGGACGACTTCTAAGGATATATTTGACGAATCCTGAGCATCGGACATGAGCCCATTTAATTTTTACAATTTGTTTAATGTGGTGAAATTGGCGAAAAAATGAATTTTTCTAGAAAATCAACTTTTTGTCCACTTAAACCCAAAGGGTGATGGGGTCAGGATATGTAGGATCCTGTGGATGTCCTTGGACGACTTCTAACGATAAATTTGACGAATCCTGACCATCGGACATGAGCCCATTTCATTTTTACAATTTTTTTAATGTGGTGAAATTGGCGAAAAAAGGATTTTTTTCTAGAAAATCAACTTTTTGTCCACTTAAACCCAAAGGGTGATGGGGTCAGGATATGTAGGAACCTGTGGATGTCCTTGGACGACTTCTAAGGATATATTTGACGAATCCTGAGCATCGGACATGAGCCCATTTCATTTTTACAATTTGTTTAATGTGGTGAAATTGGCGAAAAAAAGATTTTTTTCTAGAAAATCAACTTTTTGTCCACTTAAACCCAAAGGGTGATGGGGTCAGGATATGTAGGAACCTGTGGATGTCCTTGGACGACTTCTAAGGATATATTTGACGAATCCTGAGCATCGGACATGAGCCCATTTAATTTTTACAATTTGTTTAATGTGGTGAAATTGGCGAAAAAATGAATTTTTCTAGAAAATCAACTTTTTGTCCACTTAAACCCAAAGGGTGATGGGGTCAGGATATGTAGGATCCTGTGGATGTCCTTGGACGACTTCTAAGGATATATTTGACGAATCCTGAGCATCGGACATGAGCCCATTTCATTTTTACAATTTTTTTTAATGTGGTGAAGTTGGCGAAAAAATGATTTTTTCTAGAAAATCAACTTTTTGTCCATTTAAACCCAAAGGGTGATGGGGTCAGGATATGTAGGATCCTGTGGATGTCCTTGGACGACTTCTAAGGATATATTTGACGAATCCTGAGCATCGGACATGAGCCCATTTAATTTTTACAATTTGTTTAATGTGGTGAAATTGGCGAAAAAATGAATTTTTCTAGAAAATCAACTTTTTGTCCACTTAAACCCAAAGGGTGATGGGGTCAGGATATGTAGGATCCTGTGGATGTCCTTGGACGACTTCTAACGATAAATTTGACGAATCCTGACCATCGGACATGAGCCCATTTCATTTTTACAATTTTTTTAATGTGGTGAAATTGGCGAAAAAAGGATTTTTTTCTAGAAAATCAACTTTTTGTCCACTTAAACCCAAAGGGTGATGGGGTCAGGATATGTAGGAACCTGTGGATGTCCTTGGACGACTTCTAAGGATATATTTGACGAATCCTGAGCATCGGACATGAGCCCATTTCATTTTTACAATTTGTTTAATGTGGTGAAATTGGCGAAAAAAAGATTTTTTTCTAGAAAATCAACTTTTTGTCCACTTAAACCCAAAGGGTGATGGGGTCAGGATATGTAGGATCCTGTGGATGTCCTTGGACGACTTCTAACGATAAATTTGACGAATCCTGACCATCGGACATGAGCCCATTTCATTTTTACAATTTTTTTAATGTGGTGAAATTGGCGAAAAAAGGATTTTTTTCTTGAAAATCAACTTTTTGTCCACTTAAACCCAAAGGGTGATGGGGTCAGGATATGTAGGAACCTGTGGATGTCCTTGGACGACTTCTAAGGATATATTTGACGAATCCTGAGCATCGGACATGAGCCCATTTCATTTTTACAATTTGTTTAATGTGGTGAAATTGGCGAAAAAATGATTTTTTTCTAGAAAATCAACTTTTTGTCCATTTAAACCCAAAGGGTGATGGGGTCAGGATATGTAGGATCCTGTGGATGTCCTTGGACGACTTCTAAGGATATATTTGACGAATCCTGAGCATCGGACATGAGCCCATTTCATTTTAACAATTTTTTTAATGGGGTGAAATTGGCGAAAAAATGATTTTTTCTAGAAAATCAACTTTTTGTCCACTTAAACCCAAAGGGTGATGGGGTCAGGATATGTAGGATCCTGTGGATGTCCTTGGACGACTTCTAAGGATATATTTGACGAATCCTGAGCATCGGACATGAGCCCATTTCATTTTTACAATTTTGACGTTAACTACGTCTTACGGCAATATACTGGGTGTCAATTGAAAATCTAAAATTTTGCGACCGTCACGAAATTTTGAAAGATTTTGAACGCTAATAACTCAGTCATTTATCTATAGATTTTAAAAATTTTCCCACCAATCGGTCGAAAATGTATACAGCAATTTTCTCGAATGGAGAAAACTATTGAATATCAACAATAAACTATTGAAAATTTGGAAAATGTCGACCCCTTTCTTACGCAACCAATCACGTGCAAGCAGTTTTCCACGCTTCTTTTGTGTTTGGAAAATGTCGACCCCTTTCTTACGCAACCAATCACGTGCAAGCAGTTTTCCACGCTTCTTTTGTGTTCCGCTTCGCACTATAAAAGCAGACCGATTCCTGCTTCTTCGCTCATTCTTCTTTTTGCCGTCAGACTGTGAACATGGTCAGCGAGCAAGTCTCGAGTGCCTTTCGCATTCTCAGCTCAGTTTTCAATGGAACGCGAATGGAACAACAACACGCCGCCACGACTGAAGCCGCTTGTTGAAGCGCGCATCGTCATCGACACCGCAAAGCTCATCGGGCGAGGAGGATTTGTACCAGTGCGCCGTCAAAATGTGTCAGTGTTACGCAAATTCAACATTTCAATCGGCCCTTTCCAGAGCCAACAAATGTGTTTTAAAGAGTTGATTGTGTAATATTCCTTAATTTGTTCGAGATGGCTGAAGAAAATCGACCAAAGCCGCTTGTTGAAGCGCACATCGTCATCAGCACCGAAAATCTCACCGGGCGAGGAAGATTGCTACCAGTGCGCCGTCAAAATGTGTCCGTGTTACGCAAATTCAACAATTCAATCGGCACTTTTCAGAGCCAACAAATGTGTTTTAAAGAGTTGATTGTGTAATATTCTTTAATTTGTTCGAGATGGCTGAAGAAAATCGACCAAAGCCGCCAAAATGTGTCCGTGTTACGCAAATTCAACAATTCAATCGGCCCTTTCCGGAGCCAACAAATGTGTTTTAAAGAGTTAATTGTGTAATATTCCCTAATGTGTTTACCACATACTTGCTATAATTTCTTAATTCATCTCATAGCAGCATACAATAATTGATTTATTACGAATAATTGACAATACGGCAATTTGAGGATGTTTCCGAAGACGCTGCTGCAGTGCCGTCGGGATGCAATAACAGCATAATGCTAATCTTGTAATTCCCTTACCCAGACATCAGTTTCATATAGCCTATTTCCCAGATAAGAAAACGAAGAATTTGAAAGGAGGAGCATCACCTGCTATTCTAAGGGTATAAAGCATCCCTTCTTCGTTGAATTCGGTTTCATTCTGTTTTCGCTTTCGAGCTGGTAAGAGCTCCTGCAAACCTGCTCAGCTCCTCGCTACCAGAGGCAAGCTGTGTGTACGAGATGGCTGAAGAAAATCGACCGAAGCCGCTTGTTGAAGCGCACATCGTCATCAGCACCGAAAATCTCACCGGGCGAGGAGGATTGCAACCATTGCGCCGTCAAAGTGTGTCCGTGTTACGCAAATTCAACAATTCAATCGGCACTTTTCAGAGCCAACAAATGTGTTTTAAAGAGTTGATTGTGTAATATTCTTTAATTTGTTCGAGATGGCTGAAGAAAATCGACCAAAGCCGCCAAAATGTGTCCGTGTTACGCAAATTCAACAATTCAATCGGCCCTTTCCGGAGCCAACAAATGTGTTTTAAAGAGTTAATTGTGTAATATTCCCTCATGTGTTTACCACATACTTGCTATAATTTCTTAATTCATCTCATAGCAGCATACAATAATTGATTTATTACGAATAATTGACAATACGGCAATTTGAGGATGTTTCCGAAGACGCTGCTGCAGTGCCGTCGGGATGCAATAACAGCATAATGCTAATCTTGTAATTCCCTTACCCAGACATCAGTTTCATATAGCCTATTTCCTAGATAAGAAAACGAAGAATTTGAAAGGAGGAGCTTCACCTGCTATTCTAAGGGTATAAAGCATCCCTTCTTCGTTGAATTCGGTTTCATTCTGCTTTCGCTTTCGAGCTGGTAAGAGCTCCTCCAAACTTGCTACCAGAGGCAAGCTGCACACTCAATTTGTTCGGTAAAAATAACTGGGTTTTGGAACTACCGAAAAAGTCAGTAAACTAAAAATAAATGTCAGAAATCTAAAAACAGAGATTTTTTACTGAAATTTTGCAGAGAGCTTTCTTTTTATATCATATATCGATAAAAAATAAAACATGGTGAAATTTGCTTTTCAATTACGCGTGGCGACAGTTTTCATTTTACTGACTTTTTCGGTAGTTCCAAAACCCAGTAAAATTGTTCCGACCCCAGTAATTTAATCTAAGTGTGTGTTTGTACGAGACGGCTGAAGAAAATCGACCAAAGTCGATTGTTGAAGCGCACATCGTCATCCGCACCGTAAATCTCATCGGGCGAGGAGGACGCAACCAGTGCGCCGTCAAAATGTGTCCGTGTTACGCAAATTCAACAATTCAATCGGCCCTTTCCAGAGCCAACAAATGTGTTTTAAAGAGTTAATTGTGTAATATTCCCTAAAGTGTTTACCACATACTTGCTATAATTTCTTAATTCATCTCATAGCAGCATACAACAATTGATCTATTACGAATAATTGACAATACGGCAATTTGAGGATGTTTCCGAGGACGCTGTTGCTGTGCCGTTGGGATGCAATATATTTTCTATTGTTAAGGAATGATTCAAATATTACGTAACGCAAAATTTTCTAGCTTTGGTTCCCCTTCTTTCCCCATGTAATGAAAGAATTTAAATTTTTATGTTAACACTACGAAAGACCCTCTCCCTCCCCCTGTTGCGTTACGTAATATTTGAACGCATGTTTTCCAATTTCCGTTGTGATGCACCATCATTGCCAAAGCCAAGATAAATTTCCCTCACAAGATGCAAATTCAAAAATAATCACGGTTGCAATTATGACATTTGACTATAATACAAATGCAGCAAATTACATGGCGTAGTTAACGTCAAGCGGTCGTGTCTTGTACACAACCCCCACTGATTTTTTAATGGGGTGAAAGTGACGAAAAAATGATTTTTTCTAGAAAATCAACTTTTTGTCCACTTAAACCCAAAGGGTGATGGGGTCAGGATATGTAGGATCCTGTGGATGTCCTTGGACGACTTCTAAGGATATATTTGATGAATCCTGAGCATCGGACATGAGCCCATTTCATTTTTACAATTTTTTTTAATGTGGTGAAATTGGCGAAAAAATGATTTTTTCTAGAAAATCAACTTTTTGTCCATTTAAACCCAAAGGGTGATGGGGTCAGGATATGTGGGATCCTGTGGATGTCCTTGGACGACTTCTAAGGATAAATTTGACGAATCCTGAGCATCGGACATGAGCCCATTTAATTTTAACAATTTTTTTAATGGGGTGAAATTGGCGAAAAAATGATTTTTTTTCTAGAAAATCAACTTTTTGTGCACTTAAACCCAAAGGGTGATGGGGTCAGGAAATGTAGGATCCTGTGGATGTCCTTAGGCGACTTCTAAGGATATATTTGACCAATCCTGAACATCGGACATGGACCCGTTTTATTTTTACAATTTTTTAATGGGGCGAAATTGGCGAAAAAATGATTTTTTCTAGAAAATCCACTTTTTGTCCACTTAAACCCAAAGGGTGATGGGGTCAGGATATGTAGGATCCTGTGGATGTCCTTGGACGACTTCTAAGGATATATTTGACGAATCCTGACCATCGGACATGAGCCCATTTCATTTTTACAATTTTTTTAATGTGGTGAAATTGACGAAAAAATGATTTTTTCTAGAAAATCAACTTTTTGTCCATTTAAACCCAAAGGGTGATGGGGTCAGGAAATGTAGGATCCTGTGGATGTCCTTAGGCGACTTCTAAGGATATATTTGACCAATCCTGAACATCGGACATGGACCCGTTTTATTTTTACAATTTTTTAATGGGGCGAAATTGGCGAAAAAATGATTTTTTCTAGAAAATCCACTTTTTGTCCACTTAAACCCAAAGGGTGATGGGGTCAGGATATGTAGGATCCTGTGGATGTCCTTGGACGACTTCTAAGGATATATTTGACGAATCCTGAGCATCGGACATGAGCCCATTTAATTTTAACAATTTTTTTAATGGGGTTAAATTGGCGAAAAAATGATTTTTTCTAGAAAATCAACTTTTTGTCCATTTAAACCCAAAGGGTGATGGGGTCAGGAAATGTAGGATCCTGTGGATGTCCTTAGGCGACTTCTAAGGATATATTTGACCAATCCTGAACATCGGACATGGACCCGTTTTATTTTTACAATTTTTTAATGGGGCGAAATTGGCGAAAAAATGATTTTTTCTAGAAAATCCACTTTTTGTCCACTTAAACCCAAAGGGTGATGGGGTCAGGATATGTAGGATCCTGTGGATGTCCTTGGACGACTTCTAAGGATATATTTGACGAATCCTGACCATCGGACATGAGCCCATTTCATTTTTACAATTTTTTTAATGTGGTGAAATTGACGAAAAAATGATTTTTTCTAGAAAATCAACTTTTTGTCCACTTAAACCCAAAGGGTGATGGGGTCAGGATATGTGGGATCCTGTGGATGTCCTTGGACGACTTCTAAGGATAAATTTGACGAATCCTGAGCATCGGACATGAGCCCATTTAATTTTAACAATTTTTTTAATGGGGTGAAATTGGCGAAAAAATGATTTTTTTTCTAGAAAATCAACTTTTTGTGCACTTAAACCCAAAGGGTGATGGGGTCAGGAAATGTAGGATCCTGTGGATGTCCTTAGGCGACTTCTAAGGATATATTTGACCAATCCTGAACATCGGACATGGACCCGTTTTATTTTTACAATTTTTTAGTGGGGTGAAATTGGCGAAAAAATGATTCATTCTAGAAAATCCACTTGTTGTCCACTTAAACCCAAAGGGTGATGGGGTCAGGATATGTAGGATCCTGTGGATGTCCTTGGACGACTTCTAAGGATATATTTGACGAATCCTGAGCATCGTACATAAGCCCATTTAATTTTAACAATTTTTTTAATGGGGTGAAATTGGCGAAAAAATGATTTTTTTTCTAGAAAATCAACTTTTTGTGCACTTAAACCCAAAGGGTGATGGGGTCAGGAAATGTAGGATCCTGTGGATGTCCTTAGGCGACTTCTAAGGATATATTTGACCAATCCTGAACATCGGACATGGACCCGTTTTATTTTTACAATTTTTTAGTGGGGTGAAATTGGCGAAAAAATGATTCATTCTAGAAAATCCACTTGTTGTCCACTTAAACCCAAAGGGTGATGGGGTCAGGATATGTAGGATCCTGTGGATGTCCTTGGACGACTTCTAAGGATATATTTGACGAATCCTGAGCATCGTACATGAGCCCATTTAATTTTAACAATTTTTTTAATGGGGTGAAATTGGCGAAAAAATGATTTTTTTTCTAGAAAATCAACTTTTTGTGCACTTAAACCCAAAGGGTGATGGGGTCAGGAAATGTAGGATCCTGTGGATGTCCTTAGGCGACTTCTAAGGATATATTTGACCAATCCTGAACATCGGACATGGACCCGTTTTATTTTTACAATTTTTTAGTGGGGTGAAATTGGCGAAAAAATGATTCATTCTAGAAAATCCACTTGTTGTCCACTTAAACCCAAAGGGTGATGGGGTCAGGATATGTAGGATCCTGTGGATGTCCTTGGACGACTTCTAAGGATAAATTTGACGAATCCTGAGCATCGGACATGAGCCCATTTAATTTTAACAATTTTTTTAATGGGGTGAAATTGGCGAAAAAATGATTTTTTTTCTAGAAAATCAACTTTTTGTGCACTTAAACCCAAAGGGTGATGGGGTCAGGAAATGTAGGATCCTGTGGATGTCCTTAGGCGACTTCTAAGGATATATTTGACCAATCCTGAACATCGGACATGGACCCGTTTTATTTTTACAATTTTTTAATGGGGTGAAATTGGCGAAAAAATGATTTTTTCTAGAAAATCCACTTTTTGTCCACTTAAACCCAAAGGGTGATGGGGTCAGGATATGTAGGATCCTGTGGATGTCCTTGGACGACTTCTAAGGATATATTTCACGAATCCTGACCATCGGACATGAGCCCATTTCATTTTTACAATTTTTTTAATGTGGTGAAATTGGCGAATAAATGATTTTTTTCTTGAAAATCAACTTTTTGTCAACTTAAACCCAAAGGGTGATGGGGTCAGGATATGTAGGATCCTGTGGATGTCCTTGGACGACTTCTAAGGATATATTTGATGAATCCTGAGCATCGGACATGAGCCCATTTCATTTTTACAATTTTTTTAATGTGGTGAAATTGGCGAAAAAATGATTTATTCTAGAAAATCAACTTTTCGTCCACTTAAACCCAAAGGGTGATGGGGTCAGGAAATGTAGGATCCTGTGGATGTCCTTAGGCGACTTCTAAGGATATATTTGACCAATCCTGAACATCGGACATGGACCCGTTTTATTTTTACAATTTTTTAATGGGGTGAAATTGGCGAAAAAATGTTTTTTTTTTCTAGAAAATCAACTTTTTGTCCACTTAAACCCAAAGGGTGATGGGTTCAGGATATGTAGGATCCTGTGGATGTCCTTGGACGACTTCTAAGGATATATTTGACGAATCCTTAGCATCGGACATGAGCCCATTTCATTTTTACAATTTTTTTATTGGGGTGAAATTGGCGAAAAAATGATTTTTTCTAGAAAATCAACTTTTCGTCCACTTAAACCCAAAGGGTGATGGGGTCAGGATATGTAGGATCCTGTGGATGTCCTTGGACGACTTCTAAGGATATATTTGACGAATCCTGAGCATCGGACATGAGCCCATTTCATTTTTACAATTTTTTTAATGGGGTGAAAGTGACGAAAAAATGATTTTTTCGAGAAAATCAACTTTTTGTCCACTTAAACCCAAAGGGTGATGGGGTCAGGATATGTAGGATCCTGTGGATGTCCTTGGACGACTTCTAAGGATATATTTCACGAATCCTGACCATCGGACATGAGCCCATTTCATTTTTACAATTTTTTTAATGTGGTGAAATTGGCGAATAAATGATTTTTTTCTTGAAAATCAACTTTTTGTCAACTTAAACCCAAAGGGTGATGGGGTCAGGATATGTAGGATCCTGTGGATGTCCTTGGACGACTTCTAAGGATATATTTGATGAATCCTGAGCATCGGACATGAGCCCATTTCATTTTTACAATTTTTTTAATGTGGTGAAATTGGCGAAAAAATGATTTATTCTAGAAAATCAACTTTTCGTCCACTTAAACCCAAAGGGTGATGGGGTCAGGAAATGTAGGATCCTGTGGATGTCCTTAGGCGACTTCTAAGGATATATTTGACCAATCCTGAACATCGGACATGGACCCGTTTTATTTTTACAATTTTTTAATGGGGTTAAATTGGCGAAAAAATGATTTTTTCTAGAAAATCCACTTTTTGTCCACTTAAACCCAAAGGGTGATGGGGTCAGGATATGTAGGATCCTGTGGATGTCCTTGGACGACTTCTAAGGATATATTTGACGAATCCTGACCATCGGACATGAACTCAGTTCATTTTTACAATTTTTTTAATGTGGTGAAATTGGCGAAAAAATGATTTTTTCTAGAAAATCCACTTTTTGTCCACTTAAACCCAAAGGGTGATGGGGTCAGGATATGTAGGATCCTGTGGATGTCCTTGGACGACTTCTAAGGATATATTTGACGAATCCTGACCATCGGACATGAGCCCATTTCATTTTTACAATTTTTTTAATGTGGTGAAATTGGCGAAAAAATGATTTTTTCTAGAAAATCCACTTTTTGTCCACTTAAACCCAAAGGGTGATGGGGTCAGGATATGTAGGATCCTGTGGATGTCCTTGGACGACTTCTAAGGATATATTTGACGAATCCTGACCATCGGACATGAACTCAGTTCATTTTTACAATTTTTTTAATGTGGTGAAATTGGCGAAAAAATGATTTTTTCTAGAAAATCCACTTTTTGTCCACTTAAACCCAAAGGGTGATGGGGTCAGGATATGTAGGATCCTGTGGATGTCCTTGGACGACTTCTAAGGATATATTTGACGAATCCTGACCATCGGACATGAGCTCTTTTCATTTTTACAATTTTTTTAATGTGGTGAAATTGGCGAAAAAATGATTTTTTCTAGAAAATCCACTTTTTGTCCACTTAAACCCAAAGGGTGATGGGGTCAGGATATGTAGGATCCTGTGGATGTCCTTGGACGACTTCTAAGGATATATTTGACGAATCCTGACCATCGGACATGAGCCCATTTCATTTTTACAATTTTTTTTAATGTGGTGAAGTTGGCGAAAAAATGATTTTTTCTAGAAAATCAACTTTTTGTCCATTTAAACCCAAAGGGTGATGGGGTCAGGATATGTAGGATCCTGTGGATGTCCTTGGACGACTTCTAAGGATATATTTGACGAATCCTGAGCATCGGACATGAGCCCATTTCATTTTTACAATTTGTTTAATGTGGTGAAATTGGCGAAAAAATGAATTTTTCTAGAAAATCAACTTTTTGTCCACTTAAACCCAAAGGGTGATGGGCTCAGGATATGTAGGATCTTGTGGATGTCCTTGGACGACTTCTAACGATAAATTTGACGAATCCTGACCATCGGACATGAGCCCATTTCATTTTTACAATTTTTTTAATGGGGTGAAATTGGCGAAAAAATGATTTTTTCTAGAAAATCAACTTTTTGTCCACTTAAACCCAAAGGGTGATGGGGTCAGGATATGTAGGATCCTGTGGATGTCCTTGGACGACTTCTAAGGATATATTTGACGAATCCTGAGCATCGGACATGAGCCCATTTCATTTTTACAATTTTTTTTAATGTGGTGAAGTTGGCGAAAAAATGATTTTTTCTAGAAAATCAACTTTTTGTCCATTTAAACCCAAAGGGTGATGGGGTCAGGATATGTAGGAACCTGTGGATGTCCTTGGACGACTTCTAAGGATATATTTGACGAATCCTTAGCATCGGACATGAGCCCATTTCATTTTTACAATTTTTTTATTGGGGTGAAATTGGCGAAAAAATGATTTTTTCTAGAAAATCAACTTTTCGTCCACTTAAACCCAAAGGGTGATGGGGTCAGGATATGTAGGATCCTGTGGATGTCCTTGGACGACTTCTAAGGATATATTTGACGAATCCTGAGCATCGGACATGAGCCCATTTCATTTTTACAATTTTTTTAATGGGGTGAAAGTGACGAAAAAATGATTTTTTCGAGAAAATCAACTTTTTGTCCACTTAAACCCAAAGGGTGATGGGGTCAGGATATGTAGGATCCTGTGGATGTCCTTGGACGACTTCTAAGGATATATTTCACGAATCCTGACCATCGGACATGAGCCCATTTCATTTTTACAATTTTTTTAATGTGGTGAAATTGGCGAATAAATGATTTTTTTCTTGAAAATCAACTTTTTGTCAACTTAAACCCAAAGGGTGATGGGGTCAGGATATGTAGGATCCTGTGGATGTCCTTGGACGACTTCTAAGGATATATTTGATGAATCCTGAGCATCGGACATGAGCCCATTTCATTTTTACAATTTTTTTAATGTGGTGAAATTGGCGAAAAAATGATTTATTCTAGAAAATCAACTTTTCGTCCACTTAAACCCAAAGGGTGATGGGGTCAGGAAATGTAGGATCCTGTGGATGTCCTTAGGCGACTTCTAAGGATATATTTGACCAATCCTGAACATCGGACATGGACCCGTTTTATTTTTACAATTTTTTAATGGGGTTAAATTGGCGAAAAAATGATTTTTTCTAGAAAATCCACTTTTTGTCCACTTAAACCCAAAGGGTGATGGGGTCAGGATATGTAGGATCCTGTGGATGTCCTTGGACGACTTCTAAGGATATATTTGACGAATCCTGACCATCGGACATGAACTCAGTTCATTTTTACAATTTTTTTAATGTGGTGAAATTGGCGAAAAAATGATTTTTTCTAGAAAATCCACTTTTTGTCCACTTAAACCCAAAGGGTGATGGGGTCAGGATATGTAGGATCCTGTGGATGTCCTTGGACGACTTCTAAGGATATATTTGACGAATCCTGACCATCGGACATGAGCCCATTTCATTTTTACAATTTTTTTAATGTGGTGAAATTGGCGAAAAAATGATTTTTTCTAGAAAATCCACTTTTTGTCCACTTAAACCCAAAGGGTGATGGGGTCAGGATATGTAGGATCCTGTGGATGTCCTTGGACGACTTCTAAGGATATATTTGACGAATCCTGACCATCGGACATGAACTCAGTTCATTTTTACAATTTTTTTAATGTGGTGAAATTGGCGAAAAAATGATTTTTTCTAGAAAATCCACTTTTTGTCCACTTAAACCCAAAGGGTGATGGGGTCAGGATATGTAGGATCCTGTGGATGTCCTTGGACGACTTCTAAGGATATATTTGACGAATCCTGACCATCGGACATGAGCTCTTTTCATTTTTACAATTTTTTTAATGTGGTGAAATTGGCGAAAAAATGATTTTTTCTAGAAAATCCACTTTTTGTCCACTTAAACCCAAAGGGTGATGGGGTCAGGATATGTAGGATCCTGTGGATGTCCTTGGACGACTTCTAAGGATATATTTGACGAATCCTGACCATCGGACATGAGCTCATTTCATTTTTACAATTTTTTTAATGTGGTGAAATTGGCGAAAAAATGATTTTTTCTAGAAAATCCACTTTTTGTCCACTTAAACCCAAAGGGTGATGGGGTCAGGATATGTAGGATCCTGTGGATGTCCTTGGACGACTTCTAAGGATATATTTGACGAATCCTGAGCATCGGACATGAGCCCATTTAATTTTAACAATTTTTTTAATGGGGTGAAATTGACGAAAAAATGATTTTTTCTAGAAAATCAACTTTTTGTCCATTTAAACCCAAAGGGTGATGGGGTCAGGATATGTAGGATCCTGTGGATGTCCTTGGACGACTTCTAAGGATATATTTGACGAATCCTGAGCATCGGACATGAGCCCATTTAATTTTAACAATTTTTTTAATGGGGTGAAATTGGCGAAAAAATGATTTGTTTTCTAGAAAATTAACTTTTTGTGCACTTAAACCCAAAGGGTGATGGGGTCAGGAAATGTAGGATCCTGTGGATGTCCTTAGGCGACTTCTAAGGATATATTTGACCAATCCTGAACATCGGACATGAGCCCATTTCATTTTTACAATTTTTTTATTGGGGTGAAATTGGCGAAAAAATGATTTTTTCTAGAAAATCAACTTTTTGTCCACTTAAACCCAAAGGGTGATGGGGTCAGGATATGTAGGATCCTGTGGATGTCCTTGGACGACTTCTAAGGATATATTTCACGAATCCTGAGCATCGGACATGAGCCCATTTCATTTTTACAATTTTTTTAATGGGGTGAAATTGGCGAAAAAATGATTTTTTTCTAGAAAATCAACTTTTTGTCCATTTAAACCCAAAGGGTGATGGGGTTAGGATATGTAGGATCCTGTGGATGTCCTTGGACGACTTCTAAGGATATATTTGACGAATCCTGAGCATCGGACATGAGCTCATTTCATTTTTACAATATTTTTAATGTGGTGAAAATGGCGAAAAAATGATTTTTTCTAGAAAATCCACTTTTTGTCCACTTAAACCCAAAGGGTGATGGGGTCAGGATATGTAGGATCCTGTGGATGTTCTTGGGCGACTTCTGAAAATCAACTTTTCGTTAAAAAGCAACTATTGTCAATTTGTCCACATTTGTTTTATTAATTCTTTTTTTTTTTCCATTTAACCTTTTTCCTTCTACCATCAAGGTTCGCAAGCCGGACAATTTTCGATCCTGGTGGATCCTTCGCCATATCTGCTTTGCAGACATGTACCGTCCAGTGGCGCCCCGCATTTTTCACAACTTGCTGCTACCTCGAATTCACCATCGAGTGCACGGCAGCAATTGAAGCACACCTTCTGTTGCTCCACGGCTCTTTGGAGCATTTCGAACAGGTGGCTTCTCTTTGCGTCCGCATTGAATTGCACTCTTAGTGTCTTGACGCCTGTAAAAAAGTTTTAAATGAAGTTTGAATTAATTATATAAAATATATTTCTTCAGTATGATTTGTGATGCAATCTGTCAATGCAATCCATTCAAATTTCTAAAGGATCCGCGTTCAAGGTCTACCGTTAATTTCACCTTCCTTCTGATCAAAACAAAGAAATCTCGGAAAACAACTTTGAAACTGGATGTGTAATGAGTAGAGAGCACCACAAACCCTGCTATTCGAATTTTAAAAATCTTTTCTTTACCTTTGATAAGTTTTTCGGCGAACGTGGCTGCATAAACGCCACAGTTGTAATTGTCGCGCTGTTGGGCACAATTCTCATTTTTTAACAGCCATTTGTTCTTCGCCGGCAATTCCAGAAGTAGTCCTGTTTTGCTTAAAACTTTTTGGACCTGGCTTTCAAATCGATCGTACAACTCCGATGCAGTTAAATGCGATGCATTAACCAATGAGTCGTAAAGCACTATTCTGCATCCTTTTGCTTTTTTGACATCCATTTTTAGCAAAGCCAAATAAAAATGGTTATCATGGCATATACAGATCAATGACTCTTTGTCACTAGAAATCATCTTGACGAGAATTGCACCTAATTGGTGGTGCAACTCAACGCCAAGATGATCGATGTTCTCATAGAGCCCCATCTTGAATATTTTTGACGCGGTATGTGTATCCACAATGTTGAATCTTTGTTCACTGTTCAACAGCCACATAACCGCGTCTAAACAACTGTCGTATATTTGTCTAAAACGAAATGAAAATAAGAGTTAGTTTGGAGCTGATGACAACAACGAACGATTTTTTTTTTCAATTTTTCCACATTCTAATTTAGGACTTACTAGTCCAATTGAAAATCAAGTTACTCAGGACTTCGAAAATATTTTCAATCAAGAGAACGTTTTCGAAAATTACTTGAAGACTGATTTGGTAGAAGTGAGAACTATTATTGAAAATTTCAAAAATATGAAAGCTCCTGGCTATGATGGAATTTTCTACACTTTAGGTTTAATGGTAATTATTTTTTATTTAAGTAAATGACCACCGATTTTAGTACCATACCATTTGTTTCTATTAGAAATTGTATCCATTGCTAGATTTTTTATTTTTTAAATTAGCAAATAATGAAATTTATATGTTTTTTTATAATTTTTAAATATACCGTCGGACTACTTTTGATTTCGCGAGCTTCTTAGGACACTCACGTTTTGGATTTATTTGAAGCTTAAATATTAATCTGAGCTAATTTGTGTCTTCAGCACTTTTATTAACCAACATATGCTCTACAACTATACATAAACATAATTTGGAACAACATCAAATATAGCACAATACACAAGAAAATATTTCAAAAAGTTCGAACGAATATTAACGAAGTACAAAACATTTGCTATATAATCATTGTTTGAATTTTTCGCCAATCGGGTAAAGTTGTTGGGAGCATCACAAAACTGATAAATCGTCATGTTTTATAAAAATTGTCAATAGTTTTATGTTTAAAATTGTGTTTTATTGAAATAATTTATCAAAGGTCTTAATTTTACAACTTTTATTTTAATATAAAGTGTTGATTGGAATATTTTACAACATAAAAAAGTTGAAAAAAGTATTCAGAAAAGTGAATACTCGCGTCATGCCACCGATTTTACAAAAAAAGTTGATTTTTTTGCAGATATTTTCTGGTTTTCATGATATTTGAATAATTTAATAAATTGACTATAATTTTTATTAAAAGTTCATTTAAAATAAAATTGTCCACTCTTCCATACACATTTTGATCAAACTATTTTTTTTTTATTTCATTCATTTTTATTAAATACGAACAAAATGTGTACTTTAGCTAAATTTGATTGCATTTCTAATAAACTACGTTTAACAAAATACGTAATATTTTAAAAGTCCCTCCAGAAACAAAAATACAAAAAAAATATACTCAGATTACATATATCAATTGAGGCGATTAAACTTTTTTACTAGATTTCAAGTTATATTTTATTGTTGTTTGTTGTAATCAAATAGTTATAAATAAAATCGTGGAAAAATCACGATATCTATTTCTAAGAAATTCTCTATGTAATACAAATCATTCGAGAAAACTGTTCCATAAATTAAGTAAGCTTATAATGTTCTATAAAGTAGGCCCATGAAGTGATTTTAGCTTTTCACTATTAGTCAAAAAAGAGCTTAGCTCTCGGGATACCGGGAATTCTCGGGAAATGAACAAGGTTCATTTCAGTAACCCAGGCAGTAATTTTTCTCTTGTTGCTCGTACAAATTTCCATCGCGATGCACACACCGTATACGAAATACAGTT
Source organism: Aedes aegypti (assembly GCF_002204515.2). Taxonomy (NCBI): domain Eukaryota; kingdom Metazoa; phylum Arthropoda; class Insecta; order Diptera; family Culicidae; genus Aedes; species Aedes aegypti. Next base: position 27,800 of record NW_018734439.1, read on the forward strand.
GTTTGGAGCTCCAAGTGGATCAGAAAAACGTACTGTACATATAATACGATATCATACAGACATACATGGAAACATTCACATAAAAAATACATTCACTTGCCCCATTAAACATACATAGCCTGATCCCCAATCCATTGCAGATTTTATGTAAGAGGAATTTTTCATCCTTGAATGTATTAAAGATTAAATAGCACATATATTATTTTTGTAAAACAATAACACATTTCTTTATGAAATAATACAAATACTTACTGTTTGGGAGCCAAACTAGACATGTCATGTACATCGATGCAGGTATTGCCAAATCTCGCAACATAATAAGGACGGTAATATTTGTTCTGCTCCATGTTCCTTTTCTTTTTGATGTAATCATCAATGTCTGTAGCTTTAATCGAAACTGTTTCGAGACGCTTATCAAAAAGTTTTTTCTGTAGAATTTAAGAAACTTGAGATTAATACAGTATTGGTCACATTTTATAGAGTGAAGAAAAAATCAAGTTCTGTGTATTTATACTAATGGAAGCTCATAACTGCATTGCTTTTTCTCATATTATCATGAAAATAGTCAAATAAATGTTATATTGCTAAAGATGCTTGAGCATTAAGTAAAACCCGATGAAGCACGACTCAGTTAAAATCTGGAACTTCACTATATTTGAGAATTTGAGAAGCTGTTGGGTTCTCAACTATATTGATAGATAACAAAATGCTGGTATTTAAAATAATACTTTTCAATATTAAACGTACCTGGATAGGCCTATAAGGCAACCCCTTAGGAGTTGTTTGAAGGTCTGCTTTTGATTTCCGGTCCCACTTAGCCTGAATAGATTCCAAGGTCACCGTTGTGATAGTTATATCGTGTGTATCATTAACTGTAGAGCTGCTGACTGCAGTAAGTGGCTGACTGATTTCTTCAAAAACTACGTCGTTTCGCGTTTTCATTTTTGTCTGAAATGTTCCTGGACGGCAGCTCATCCTGCTGATCGGAATTTCGCTGCGATATCGAATAATATCCGCTCGTGTCTGTGCAATGGAAAAATCATAATTGCTTTAATATGTGCCGAATATTATCAATTATATTTCAGTCTATAGCTTTTATACATATACTCCCGTGCCACAGGGATACAACAGGTTTTAGTCCGTGTCCTTGTGAGGAGTTTTCTTTTGAAATTGCTATGGAATTTCCTTTGTAATTTTCAGCAGAATTTCCATTAGTATTTATCATTGCAGTTTTCTACGGAATTTTCTTCGAAATTTCGTTCTGAAGTTCCTGTGGAATTTCCTTCTGAGCAATTCTCGCTGAAATTAGGCCGCCATCGGCACCCATCGTTAGAATTCCAATTTTATGTCATTGATCGCCAGTTTTCGATAAAACTTAAGGGTGGTCCTTTCTGTTTTCTCAAATTGGTGGACCCCTCGTACGCCAGCTAGCTAAACAGTTTGCGAAAAAGCCCATTTTTTGATAAATATTGGGTATTTCTTGACGTGATATGTCTCATATTTCGCTTGGAACACATAGCAAACTTAGTGGCATCGAATAGAGAAAGGATATAGCTTTCATTTGAAGCTAAAAAAATCTTAAATTTTGTTAGACAAATCGGTTTTTCACCATTAGCGCACCGCTAGTTTTGAATTCTGAGACCACCATCAGAAAGCTGAGGAAAAATTGCGTAATATAGGCTATAGAAACTAGGTGAGCAATGGTATTTACCCTATGAAATGAACGATTTTCTAAATCATATTCTACGATTTTGACGTATATGGCGAGTGCAATCAATGCAAACATCAATTTGTGTACAACAAAGAAACAAGTTTTCAATCTTTGGTGTATTATTTGAGTCAGATGAAGAATAGGAATATTATTTTGAGTGAAAAAATCTGGCGGCCATCATGGCTTTTGACGCCATTTTGGTTTTAAGTAATATAATGAGTTTTCACCTTGTTAGCACTCAACATGTTGAATTTTAATGCTACCGTTACACTTTCTCTTCTTCTTGTTCTTCATTTTTCTGACGATACGTCCCTACTGGAACAATCAAGGTGAAAAATTCATTCTACTACTTAAAATCAAGATGGCGTCAAAATCCATGATGGCCGCCAGATTTTTTCACTCAAAATAATATTCCTATTCTTCATCTGACTCAAATAATACACCAAAGATTGAAAACTTGTTTCTTTGTTGTACACAAATTGATGTTTGCATTGATTGCACTCGCCATATACGTCAAAATCGTAGAATATGATTTAGAAAATCGTTCATTTCATAGGGTAAATACCATTGCTCACCTAGTTTCTATAGCCTATATTACGCAATTTTTCCTCAGCTTTCTGATGGTGGTCTCAGAATTCAAAACTAGCGGTGCGCTAATGGTGAAAAACCGATTTGTCTAACAAAATTTAAGATTTTTTTAGCTTCAAATGAAAGCTATATCCTTTCTCTATTCGATGCCACTAAGTTTGCTATGTGTTCCAAGCGAAATATGAGACATATCACGTCAAGAAATACCCAATATTTATCAAAAAATGGGCTTTTTCGCCAACTGTTTCAACATGTTGAATTTTAATGCTACCGTTACACTTTCTCTTCTTCTTGTTCTTCATTTTTCTGACGATACGTCCCTACTGGAACAATCAAGGTGAAAAATTCATTCTACTACTTAAAATCAAGATGGCGTCAAAATCCATGATGGCCGCCAGATTTTTTCACTCAAAATAATATTCCTATTCTTCATCTGACTCAAATAATACACCAAAGATTGAAAACTTGTTTCTTTGTTGTACACAAATTGATGTTTGCATTGATTGCACTCGCCATATACGTCAAAATCGTAGAATATGATTTAGAAAATCGTTCATTTCATAGGGTAAATACCATTGCTCACCTAGTTTCTATAGCCTATATTACGCAATTTTTCCTCAGCTTTCTGATGGTGGTCTCAGAATTCAAAACTAGCGGTGCGCTAATGGTGAAAAACCGATTTGTCTAACAAAATTTAAGATTTTTTTAGCTTCAAATGAAAGCTATATCCTTTCTCTATTCGATGCCACTAAGTTTGCTATGTGTTCCAAGCGAAATATGAGACATATCACGTCAAGAAATACCCAATATTTATCAAAAAATGGGCTTTTTCGCCAACTGTTTCAACATGTTGAATTTTAATGCTACCGTTACACTTTCTCTTCTTCTTGTTCTTCATTTTTCTGACGATACGTCCCTACTGGAACAATCAAGGTGAAAAATTCATTCTACTACTTAAAATCAAGATGGCGTCAAAATCCATGATGGCCGCCAGATTTTTTCACTCAAAATAATATTCCTATTCTTCATCTGACTCAAATAATACACCAAAGATTGAAAACTTGTTTCTTTGTTGTACACAAATTGATGTTTGCATTGATTGCACTCGCCATATACGTCAAAATCGTAGAATATGATTTAGAAAATCGTTCATTTCATAGGGTAAATACCATTGCTCACCTAGTTTCTATAGCCTATATTACGCAATTTTTCCTCAGCTTTCTGATGGTGGTCTCAGAATTCAAAACTAGCGGTGCGCTAATGGTGAAAAACCGATTTGTCTAACAAAATTTAAGATTTTTTTAGCTTCAAATGAAAGCTATATCCTTTCTCTATTCGATGCCACTAAGTTTGCTATGTGTTCCAAGCGAAATATGAGACATATCACGTCAAGAAATACCCAATATTTATCAAAAAATGGGCTTTTTCGCCAACTGTTTAGCTAGCTGGCGTACGAGGGGTCCATCAATTTGAGAAAACCGAAAGGACCACCCTTAAGATTTATCGAAAACTAGCGATCAGTGACATAAAATTGGAGTTCTAACAATGGGTGCCGATGGCGGCCTGATTTCAGCGAGAATTGCTCTTCTATGTCTCATTCGGAAGGCAACCCGACCAGATGGAAGCAACAATATTATAACAGAATGTGTTGCCCTGATATGAGTTGTTATAAAACATGTACCGTTAGTAGTTAAAACAACAAAAATTCTAACAAAACTTGCACAAAACAAAACTACAGTATAACAAATCCTATTTTAATTTTAACAAAATTATTATATAATTATTATATAACAAAATTATTATAAAAAATGTAGTTTTACATGTTAAAGGGCAAGAAAACGATGATTCTGCGGTCGTTTCCCAAACCAAACACTAACGTATTTAAAAATCAACACACATTTACGTCAAACGACTCGCTTCTTTTATGTATTTCCAAAAGACATAAAATCACATGATTTTTAGGAGTGAGTAGTGTAAATTTTGCTGAAGAAATGTTTTTTTCGTAATTATTATCTTCATAGTCAATGTTTACATGAATTGGATAAGTATAGACTATAGCAGACTTGAATTCCAGGACGGTTTGGATGACTCCTTATTTCCAATTCTTTGAACCTAGAGCTTTTAATATTTACTACAATGAAATCCGAGAAACAAAATAAAACAATGTAAAAATATGTGCACATACCTGCGTCTTCTTATATCTTATATAGCGAGGTATTGGTATGGGTGTTTTGCCATACTCGAGAACTTGAGCTCTCAAATCTTCCTTCGTGTCACCCCAATATTTTTCAATAGAATTCGTATTGAAGCGGAAGAGTGGTATATAACATTGCTTTCCTGTATCTGACCTAGGAACATGACAGATTGCTGTCCACATTGGTACATACGCCATATATTTCTTCATAAACATCTCAATAAATTCAGATTTCTCTTGGCCGTATTTTTTCTTCACTTCCTCAAATATTATTTCGCAATCTTTGAAAAAAGGTGAAGCCTCGTATAACGGTATGCTAGATGGATCCTCCTCCTTGCTCTCCTGTTCTTCATGACATTCCTGTACATCTGTCAATAGTTTGTTCAGATCTTCCTCTGAGACGAATCGCACAAACTCTTTTGTTATGCAATTATTCGTAAAGTATACGACACACATAACTCGGAACAGCTCCAACAATCTGACATACTCCTTACAATGTGCCATTTCAACAAACACACTCTGCAGAACAGTAAGGACCTGAAAATATTATATAATTATTGAAATGAATGATGTTTCAATTTGTACTTGGTTTCCACTAACCTTCTTATCTTTGACTGCAGTAGACAAATCTCGTAGGATATTCTTACTCAAATGCGTCAAACATAAGAAACAGAAAATGAATGTTGAATCCATGTGCTTTTGTAAAGTGTCGTCATTTGCTGTTACATATTTGTACGTGAGTTTCAAATATGCCTCCACATTTATTCCATGATTCAGTTTCACAATTGCATTTATCTGTGCCCAACAGAAGTCCGTTACGATTGCTGAAATTGTTAATTATATTTTACAGAATTATTTGAGTTGGAAAAATATAATAGTTTCATATGTTTTGCGCAAAAATGTCATACACCGTCTCTATTTTGTCATATACTTTTATTTAAATGGATGTACTGTGGATTGACTTTATATTTTACACAAGGATGAGTAATCGTGACTATTTTTCCAGGTTATCGGATACATTTTTAGGCCCTGAACAACTGTGCAAAATTTGAGCGTGATCGTTTTCGTTTTCGTTTACGATATGCTCAAATGACTCCAAATAAAACAAAAACACCGCTCTCCAAATGTTGATGGTTCATTAAATATAATTGTATTGACTTGTATTGTAAAAACGGATTAACACTAAAAGAAATCATAATCCTCGCCTTTTTAACCATTTTAAAACATTGTAATATTTTTTAAATATCTTTTGCCCTAAATTAATTACAACATCACCTACCTGCGGAGAGTTATAACTTTATTTCAAACTAGTGGTCCCGGCAAACTTTATCTTTCCGTTTTTCCGACTTTCTTTCATCCTGTGCTTTTATATACGACGGAACACTTTAGAAACAAAATGATGGAAGAATTTCCAAAATCCGATTTTTCCGTTCTCAAGCCATTTCGTGACATTTCATTTAAATAGAAGATAGATATTTAGACAATTCAGCAGCATGTATACTTACTTCGGCAAAGTTTATGGGCACATTCTAAAGTACAGTTTAGAAAATCTAGTGTTAATAATTTAAAGGAAAAAACATAAGCGCCCTCGAATCACAATGCACACACCGCAGACGAAACTGATCGCATTCAAATTTTGCACATTTGTTGAAGGTCTCAAATGAAAACAAAAAACTTGTGATCTGGTTGGGTTCATTCAAGTTTGCGTTTTTCCATATAACGAACTACCTGCCCTACTATATATAGGGGTCGATTATTAATTACGTAAGAGATTAGGGGCGAAGGAGGGTGGGGGTTTCTTACGTGCCATACAATTTATTTTTTATTATCATACAAATATCTTACTATGAAGGGAGAGGGGGTTGAAAATTCTCCAAAATTATCTTACGTTATTCATGGACAGATCATACTACCATTAATCTTACCTTGGATTCCTGGTTGTTTCTCGACAATTTCTGATAAGAAGAAATGAATGTTTTTTCCAGTGTGATCGTTGGAGATGAAGTCTGCTATAGAGAAAATGATGTTATGCTTGCTTGTATCACGAGCAATATGTATCGGTAAAACGAGTGCGTAGTTGTAACGGCGTTTTTTCTCGTCACAGTTTTTCACCGGAGCGATTATACTTCCGGTAGCATCCAGCTGCACTGAAAAACGTGGTCGCTTTGGTGATTTCGATTGATCGTACTTGAGGCGTTCGCTCTTGAGGATTTTGATTTGATCAGCAGACATCAGAATAACGTTCAGTGGACCTATTGAGACGTATTGCACATAGCTTAAAGAAATAAAATGTGAAAGTGAGTCATTTTTAATCTTAGATGATTATAATAAACATGTTATTATTTATTTATTATCATAATTTTTATTTTTATTTCTCTTTCTGTTCCCATTATTTCTTCACATTCAATTTTTCAATCTCTGATAAATCAAAACAAGAACTGTACATAAATCAGTTCTCAATCTATTATTGGAGTAATGAACTATATAAATATAACATACACTATACACTACAGATACGGGTGATGCAAAAATAGATCTAAATAATGGTAACAGTTGGCTCATCCGAACAGAGGAAGACAATGAATTTTTATTCATATTCCTTATATTATACTGTACACTTACCGAAAATCATCCAACGGTCCAACCAAACTCTCAGGCATCACTCTTTCAATTTCCCACAGCATAGCAAGTTCTGTTACATTGTCGTTTGTAAGCCGAAATCGGTTCAGGTACTCGCTTCTCACATTTTTCAGAGATTGTCTAGAAGCTGGCCATTTGTCCATAGCCACTTGACTATTGATTTCTCCATAACGAGTAACCAAGAACTGATCGTGCGTCTTCGGAGTCATTTTCGATGAATCTGTCAGTGCAGAATTTCTGGCATCCCCTCTGATCTGAGGAACTCGATAAGAATTTGCACAGTGCCTGAGAGGTAGATCGGTTGCTCTAACAAGAAAAATCTTTGATTGGTTGTGTGGATTGCACTCAGGCAAGTCCGGAAAATATTCAAGGATCAACAGGTTGCATGGCTCCACATCGCCCCAAACACAGTACGCTGTTACCCTTAAACAGTTTGCAGTGATTACAAAATAATTGTCTTTGACTGCGGGGATGCACTGCCAGCCGTTTTTTCTTAGCTGAGTAGTGATAAGTCCGGCAAAACCTAAACCGAGATGCAAAGTTTGTGTTAATGTTAACCAACAAAGCGTATCATAGTAATATTCAAAAGAATGCATGCAAAAACACGGTAAGCAACACATACAACGGAGAGAACAACGTTCAAATACTTCGAAACATAATTCCCACTTCTTCTTATATCAAAGTTGCTAAGAAATTAAAAGGGAAGGATACAAACAACTACCAAAAAACTAAACATTACGTATACTTTGCAATCGGATTGAATGGGCAAATTGATTTGAAATTCGCGAAAAAGTTTCACGTCTTCTCGGTGAGAATCGAGTTCACGGCTCTTTGTTCACTAGATAGGGCGCGTTATCCCTACACCACGAGAGGACTCATAAACGCAGAAGGTAACCTGAATTAGATTTCAGCTCAATAGTCACGTGGTCCACTGTCGGAAGAATAATATGCCCATCCAAACACATCGCTTTATATTGTAAATGCAATGCATAGCTGAGAGCGCATTATTTATTTGATAAGGTCACCCAACTTGATTCTACGGGTAACATGACATTTTTTTCTCGATTGGTAAAAATTGAAATCACGCGATACCACGAATCATAATTAAAGATGTATTATTTTTTCTTACTTATCCCCACAAAATAGTTTCTAAATTTTACTCAATATTATTTTTACTAACGTGAATTCATTCGTGACATTGATAAAATGATTACAAGAGAACAGATTGACAAACAAATAAGAATACGCACAAACATATATACAGATATACATTCATATTATATATATTTATAAAAATGATTACCTGGGCGCATTTTCAGATTCTCCTTCTTATCAATCGTTACCCATTCCTTCCACTTTTCACGAGATATTTCTACCGTGAAAGAGAGCTTTTCGTACTCATACTCTGTGAACTTATACCGGCGGATACCGTTCCACGCTGCACTTCTTTTGCAGTGTTCACAAGTACACTTCTCTATTTCTCCTTGTTCAATTATTCTACCTTCCGATTCGTCAGGTTCTGCTCTTTCCAGCAATGATGTCCATTCTTCACGGTTCATACGATATTGCGCGAGTAAAAGGTTCAAATTAACAACGTTGACAAATGTTTGTTTCCTTACAGATCTAGGGTTAATTTTCAGCAAACAACACAACTCCTCATATTCAACCATATCCAATGTAAATGCTTGGATATGATCATGTTGTGTCATATAGCGTGCAAACTCTATTTTGGCTTTGGTCGTGAATCGACGAGGCATGGTGCACTGGAATGAATATAACAATTATTATAATTAGCATTGTGTTTATTAACGAAGCTTCCTGCTCTCAGGTGGTTTAGGGGTCATGCACAAATTACGTCACGCTCCAAGGGGGGGGAGTGGGTCAAGCCAAGCGTGACAAGCCTTGCAAAATTTTCAGAGGACTCATACAAAAAGTGTGACAGGGGGGAGGGGGTCGAAAAAGTTGAAATTTAGCGTGACATAATTTGTGTACCATCCCTTATCACGATGTAATAAATATTGTTTAACATACAATAAAAACAACTATTGTTCATTCAACACTGATAAAAATCACAATTATCAAAATATTTTTAATTTATAAAGTCATAACATAATAAATTTAATAACTGTCAGGAAAAGGTGCTAAAAATTAGCGTTACACACATTTTTCAACAGCCATCACTGTAAAACAAGTCATTCGATTTGAAATTTTCTTTCACAGTCATATAGCAAAGAAAATATATTTTTATTTCTTCTCAAACGTATTCACTAAATTTATAATAGCAATTTCATGTCAAAAAACTATATGTTATTGCTTTGAATTATGAGCCACAAACAAATAGATAAAAAACAAGTTTTTCCGTAATTTTTAGATAAAATTTGAGTGTTTTCAACAAATTCAATTTTTTTAATGGAAGCCCCTTACTACCGATTTCTTAGCTACGACCACGTTCTGTATTTTTCTATTGAAGTTCTACACTAGAAGTGTCAAATCGTAAAATAAAAACAAAAATTGATTGCATAGCGGCACCGAAATATTTTTTTATAGGTTTGGTAAACATTTTAAATTGGAGCCCCCTTCTCCATTTGGGTTGCTAAGACTCTGTTTGATAATTTTCCCTGCATTCCCTTGGAATTTTTCCAATGGTAAAATTAAATTATAATATTTTTGTCTGATGACTGAGATATGAGCTCTGAACCATTGTAACGTTGTTTATTTTTCTGAGGTTGCCCATCTTCGCTCACCCCCTTACCATGTTAAGACCACAATGTTTTCATAAGTGAAAAACTTTCAGCAATTGGACAATTATTTGAAAAGTTAGGATTTTTTGAAATATTGATGTACCGTCGTTGGGGGTGACAATGGGTCAAAAATGGATATGTACGTTTTATTTATTGAATAAGTATCGCAATTTAACTCCAATAAACTTCAAATTTGGTGTGTATGAACTTTGATGGTATATAAATAACTGTTCAAAAAATTAAAGAAAAATATTTATTCACAGCGGCACCACAAGTGAATGAAAAATGATCCAATCTCACCCCATAGAGGGGTGACATTGGGTCACTGTAATTGAAATAACTTGTTTTTGAGAATATGATTGCAAAACCATTCGCAGCTGAAAAATATTGATGAAATACGATGCAAACAAGACGAAAAGATATCTAAGATGTTTCAAAGGTATGATAAACCCACTTAAAATAACGATTATACCAAAAAATTAAAGATCTATGAGGAATATTAAGTAAACCCAACATTTATCGTCAAGTTTACATACATTTTTTTTTTCCCTGAAATTGTCTTGAAAGTCTCATCCCCATTGCCATAAAGCCTATCCAGTTTCCTCAAAGGTGTACTGAAACAGTGATTATTTTAAACCTTCGCAAACAGTTAAATTTCGGTGCGAAATTCCACGATCAATACATTTCAGGCAGATGTTGACGTCATAATCTCAATATTTCAGCGATCCAACTCATTTGTATTTCCGTGAGATGTTTTTATAATATGAAAATACAGATAATTAATTTAATTCCAAAAAATGAATCCATTTGATCAAATTATACGATGTTGCCGCGCGCGGAACACAGTTGCTGGTTTGAGAAGTTGTCAAAATGCGTTGCATTGCTATTCAATGCACGGACTACTCAAGTAGACTTATTTAATGTTTCAGAGATGCTGTATTTAGAAAGCATAAACACATTTTAATGAAAAAAGAGAACACTCGGCACCGTAAAATGTCAAAAAAGTGGACTTGCAATTTCATTTACCATCGTACTTGCTTGACCCAATCTCACCCCCATTTTTGATGTTTTAGACACCGTACCAAAACAAATGAAATTTTTGTGGAAAAATCAGATAGATTCCGGAAAATATGTGTGAAGTGTAAAGAAAAGACTTTTAACCTTCTACTAATATAACGATAGAGGGTAAAGTACATACGTGATACTTTGCACAGGAGAAATTTAATGATGTAAATTTTATCTAGTTTCAACATACAAGTTTATTGATAGAGTAAACAAAAACTACTATTTCTAAAAATGTATATTGTGATGAATTTCGTGCAATAATATGTTCCCTAACATATGAATTATTAATTTTAGTAATATCAGCGTTATTAGCTGAAATATTTCATACACACTTAAATCAGAATGCCGATCTTAGCTGTGCAAATCTCGGTTAAAGTTCGTTTGCTGACATCCCAGCAAAAGTGACGTTTGATGTCAGCGGCACTCAAAGGTGCTGCTATAAACAAACTTGATATTTTGCTGACATATCAGTTCAAATTCAGTTGCTGATCGCTCGGCTATGCGGATCTCGGTAAAAGAACGAAAATTAGCCGAGCTCAACTGAGTGTGTAAATCATATTTTCTCGTTTTGACCCAATCTTATCCCCCAGACCCATTGTTAGCCCCATCGACGGTAACGTATACTATGACGTGTTAATTTTTGTATCTTCCATTAATTTATTCAATTTTTTCAATTCTTTATATATCATGTATTTTATAAGATTGTGCGATATTTGCCAGAAAACCATTCGCCAGAAAACTATTCGCCAGAATGACATTCGCCAGAAAGTACCATATGCCAGAAAACCATTTGCCAGAAAGTACCATTCGCCAGAAAACCGTTCGCCAGAATGTACCATTCCCCAGAATTGACCATTCCCTAGAATTTTTATTATTATTTTTTGTTCAGGTGAATCAAGTTTGCAATTGTAGATCCTTAAAAAATGTGTGAGATTATTTTGGTTAAAATACTCAAAAAAGTACTGGGTCTCTTGGACACAATCTACCGTTGACTAAGTGAGCCAGCTTCGAATATCCATTTTCTAATTGTTGGACTAGGTACATATTATAAAAATATCGATTTCTCGAGCTTTCAACGATCAACATCAATATTTGAAGTTTTATAAATATGAATTGAAAAGGCAACACTTAATACTGAGGGACCGTGGAACTAGAAAGAAGAAAATATATAATAGAATAACAATTGCATTCATTAAGAGCTGCTTCACTATGTTTGAAAGATACTGCTTACTGATGTAAAGGTTTAATATTTAGCATGACGGATAGTAAAGTAAGTTTTTTTTTAATATATGTTGTTTCTGTAAAATGGTATTATGGTTTGAAAGGCTTCACAAGAGATTTGCCCTTCTTTTCAGCATAAGCTGTTCTTCAAAGTTTTGTTGCTTCTTATGGACTAATTCATTTAGTATTAACGAGATTTCAATATACGTTGCTACTATCGTTCTACAGGTGTTATAGCATGAGATAATGCTAATTTATAATTATTAAATTCCATCTTTCTGTTTTTTTTTTTCAGTTTCAATTGAATGTTTTTTATTTTAAATTATTAAGTTTTACAGGGAATTATGGTTTGGAATATTTCACAAGTGGTGCTCCCTTCTTTTCATTATAAGCTGTTCTTACAAGTTTTGTTGCTTCTTAAGGGCTAGTTCATTGGATATTTACAAGATTTCGATATATGTTACAACTATTTGTGCCGTCCGTTCGATAAAGTAATGAATGCCTGCACTCGCAAACCAAAGTTACATATACTATAACAACTTTCAGGAGCTTTTAGACAAATAAGACAGTTGTATAATTTATAAGAACATCCTATATATGCAGAATATGGAGGCCCAGATAGCCGTAGCGGTAAACGCGCAGCTTTTCAGCATGACCATGCTGAGGGTCGTGGGTTCGAATCCCGCTGGTCGAGGGACTTTTCGTAAAGGAAATTTTCTCGATTCCCAGGGCATAGAGTATCTTCGTACCTGCCACACGATATACACATGCAAAAATGGTCAATCGGCAAAGAAAGCTCTCAGTTAATAACTGTGGAAGTGCTCATAAGAACACATCTGAGAAGCAGGCTTTGTCCCTGTTGGGACGTAACGCCAGAAAGAAGAAGAAGATATATGCAGAATGGAGAATTCTTATTCGCCAAAAACCATGTCAAGTAGCGGTAAGGAAATACTCTTTTTTGAATACTTTTTCATGTACTGAAATTTAGGTGACCATTATTACTAAAAACATTTTGATCTATTTTTACCCGAATGTTGTTCCCTCGAATACCATTTCCCCGAACGCCAGATACCCGAATGACACGTTTCCCTGCAATCCATTCTTCCGAATGACCCAAAATTTGTATGGATCGTGGTATTATGATAGAACCAACCACTTCTACTCCCTCTTGAACGACCACGTGGTTCATGGACGGCCCCAAAACAGATGCAGTTCAAAATGGATAAGAAACAATCTTCAAAGACAGAGTGGTGAACTAGAACTAGAACGATAAAGAAAACAATAAAAAATGCTGAGTTCGGAGAAACATTAAAGAACCGATGATCAAAAAAGAAGGGTGCATTTCATATGAAACGTTCATCACCCTGAAATAATCAATAAGTTCTGATAATTATGAGTGTCAAAACATTTTCGAGGAAATAGGCCATTTGAGAAAATGGGGTATTCAGGGAAGTGGTTTTCAGGGAAACGACATTCGAAGTATCGATATTTGGGAGAAAGTAGCACAACCCCAATAAACTGTCCATTGAAAAGCAAAATAAATCTGGTAGTTGTACGAGAAATTCTGTACAATACATTATTTTGATGAAGACCAGCTCGCGGTGACAGGAAATAAAATTTTCTTAAAACTAGGTAAAATAGCTTAGAATATTGTATTAAAACCTCATAGCCAAAAATCTCGCAAGAGATGTAGAATAACAGTGTTATATTGTCTGCGCTCTGTGCACTAGCAGAAAGCTTAAAATCAGAAGAACGAGATAGTTACCGTACTATTTGTTCAATTTAGTGCTTTTGAACATGTGAAAAGTGGCACAATATTGTGACGGCCATCCTTGTATTCCGAGATATTTCATGATCAAAATCGACAAGAAAAATAATTCTGGGGAATGGTACTTTCTGGCAAATGGTATTCTGGTAAATGGTACATTCTGGCGAATGGTTTTCTGGCAGATGTCATTCTGGCGAATAGTTTTCTGGTGAATGGTTTTCTGGCAAATATCGCACAATCATTTTATAAATTGGGGGCCAGATAGCCGTAGCGGTAAACGCACAGCTATTCAGCATGACCATGCTGAGGGTCGTGGGTTCGAATCCCGCTGGTCGAGGATCTTTTCGTAAAGGAAATTTTCTCTATTCCCAGGGTAAACAGTATCTTCGTACCTGCCACACGATATACACATGCAAAAATGGTCAATCGGCAAAGAAAGCTCTCAGTTAATAGCTGTGGAAGTGCTCATAAGAACACTAATCTGAGAAGCATGCTTTGTCCCAGTTGGGACGTAACGCCAGAAAGAAGTATTTTATCAATAACAAAACATTTTTATTTATTAAATAAATGGTGTATTGATTTTCCAAATAATTAATTTATTAATTTATTAGTACATCAATTTATATATTTATAGATTAATAATCCATTACTTTTTAATTTTTAAATGAATTATTTAATGGGAAAATTATATATATTTTATTTATTTATTAATTTTAATTTTATGATATAAGAATTTATTATATTTCTGAATTTAATTAGCTTAGCTTAGCTTAGCTTAGACTGACTACACATATCAATGGTTGCTATTCCGTGATTGACCGAGGTCAGTGAAAATGCACAAAGAATCAACTAGAAGATCGGCTGGGATTGGCCAAAATCTTCTTCAGTGTGCATAATTCAGTGCCTCTATTTATACATGGTCAATAACGGCGCCGGCCACGTCCTTGCAGTCAGGTGGGATTGGGGGAAGGAATGTTAGTGTGTAACCTTTGCTATTTGGAGACCGTGTTTGCCTCTGCATCTCCACAAAGGTTACTGGGAGGGATGTTTGTTAATGGGGAGGATCGTTGGGTCACAGGATTCACTTTGATAAGTGATTAGACCATGATAAATAATTATTTGTGAGCTATAAATATGCTTATATGTAAATATAAAATTTTCTATTTGGTGTGAACAATATCTATGTAGAGAAAAATTATGCCGACACTTGAGGTGACGAACTTATCAAAGTTTGTTGAATAAAGTGAACCTTTCGCAAGTCTACACTCGTAGTGTCGAACCATTCAAAGTTTTTTTTTAATTACAAAAATAAAAGTAAAAGGAAAAAGGTGTTTTGAGTAAAAAAAATTTGACGTAAATAATTTATGAATCAGAGTTTATGTCGACACTCACAGTGACGAACATTTCATAGTTTGTTTAAAAATTATTAAAGGTGCAATCATACATATTTTATAGATTAGATATAGTAGCATGAAACGAGCTCACCAATTGATCCGTCATCCTTGAGCAGCAACAATCCACTTTCAGCTTCACTCGTTTGCTCGGCTATATGAAAACACACAGAGAAAATAGGCGCGCGTCCCGAGAGGGAAAACAACTGACGACTGCTCGGGCTTTCTTGACGCACTGCCAAGGAGCAAGCGTCAACGTCGAAAGATCAAAAAGAACTTATCGAACGCGGCACTTTTTCACTTTACTCGACCGATGCGCGACATGTTTGATCCTGCCCTCATCGCCGGCCCCCGCAGGAGCAAGCATCAAGGTCGAAGGATCAAACACAACTAAGCGATCACGCCACTTTTTCACTTTCACTCGACCGACGCGCGACATGTTTGATCCTGTCCTCATCGCCGGCCCCCGCAGGAGCAAGCATCAAGGTCGAAGGATCAAACACAACTAAGCGATCACGCCACTTTTTCACTTTCACTCGACCGACGCGCGACATGTTTGATCCTGCCCTCATCGCCGGCCCCCGCAGGAGCAAACGTCAAGGTCGAAGGATCAAACACAACTAAGCGATCACGCCACTTTTTCACTTTCACTCGACCGACGCGCGACATGTTTGATCCTGCCCTCATCGCCGGCCCCCGCAGGAGCAAGCATCAAGGTCGAAGGATCAAACACAACTCTTTATTATATTTCTGAATTTAATTGTTGATTAATTTATTAAATAATTATTATTTAATATTATTGTTTATTTATTTTTTTAATTATAAGTTTAAAAGTTATAGAGTTATAGAACACAAAACTAGTGCAAATAATATCGGGACCATCGAGGTAGCCATGACTTTATCAAACTCGACGAAATATCGAGAGAGGGAGAGTTTACTGTACTATTTTTTTTTTTTAAGGCACTCTGTGCTCGTGGCCACTACTGTGCCGGAATCAGTTGATCTGTAGCTTCTTTTAACCGATACAGATCTATTTTCAGCTTATCTATATTTACATCAACTTTCACTCTCTCCTACTCTTTTACTCTCACACCGAGCAGGTAGGAGAGAGCTCTGCTGTTAGTGAGGCCAGCTGCCTGCGAAGAGGGTAAGTTTGTCTCAGTCACAATCTGAAACTGACGGAGGATGGATGTGCTATCCAAAGCACGCTCCTCCGTGCGGTGTCTTCTGGTGGCTGGACGGTTTTTTTGTGGAGGGGCTGGGAATTGAATCCATGACCTTCCGCTTATGAAGCGAAAGCGTAACCTCAAGGCTACGGACCCCCCTATTATTTTTTGAATTGAATCATTTATCAAATAAGCGGTTTTAGTGATACTACAATCCTTCAGCTATCTCTCCAGAAATATCGTGGTTTATGAACAACCCCTTGACCATAGTGGTCATACACAACTTACGTCACGCTCCAAGGGGGGGGGTCAAACCAAGCGTGACAAGCCTTACAAAATTTTCGGAGGACTCATACAAAAATGTGACAAAGTAAAAAAAAGTTGAAATTTAGGGTGACGTAATTTGTGTACCATCCCATACTGTGAAGTCGTTCATAAATTGCGTGTTCATTTTAGGAGGGTGTTTGTTCAAAGGTTATGGTTCATATAAATAAAAATAAAAATTTTATGAGTTGATCACAAGGGGAAGGGGATGAAATTACCAAAAATATAATAACATGGTTTATGAAGCATCGCTGCAGGTTATTTTGTTTCTTGTTTACTATAGTGAATTTAAGATTAAACGGACTAACGAACTTTTCACTTATTTGCATATAATTCTATGCTAGTGTGATGGCTATATCATCTTTGCTTCATTTCTCATAGATAAACAGCACAATAGCAATACTTCATTTGCTCACAAAAAGTGCCTTATAATTGTTATTAGGCATTTGAGAATTTCTGCTTCATTTTTTATACTTTTGCTTCAATGTAAATTATAATTTCGGATTGAGAAAAATAAAATGGAATATTTGTTTCATGATACTTTTTAATAACCTTTTTCTACATGTATTGAACAACGAAACATTTTGTATTGATTGGTAATTATCTCTAATGTTCGCTTTCTTATATTCTCTTTAAACTATCTTCGGCAAACTTATTTATATTGTCTAAATAAACAACTTTGCTGAAGATACCATAAAACTATTCCTTCAACTTTTTGAATCACGTAAATTATTAAAATTTGTCAAAAATATTACTTTAATCAAACCGTTACTGCTTTTGAAATCGCGATTAGAAAAATCGCTCAAAAATATATGTTAAAATTCAATGACGTTCTGTGAAAATTTCATTCAAATCGGTTTATAAACAACTGAGATCTAGCCTACCAAAGTTGACCATTTTGTATGTAAAATCAAAAGAGTTGCAAATTTTTTGTTCAATACTGTGTATGAACCGTAACCTTTGAACAGACCCCGCCCCACAGTGGCGGGCCTTCATACGAAGGTCGGACAAAACCTCAAATACGTCACAAATCGCTTAAAAATGGTAATTTATTAACTATCTTGGATACCGGTTGGCAAATACTGCCAAATTGAAAATTCGATTTTCTAGTGAAATTTGTCCAAATTAAGTTTTGTCATCCAATCGAACAAATAGGCTATTATTACAAAAAAAAATAGTTGTAATGCAGAAATTTGTATATAAACCTAAACTAGAGATACATATTTAAGTTCCTTGTAGTAATTTCATTAAAGTTTTAAACGAGTAATGACACATCATACAGATCTAAATGATGAAATACAGTTAACGCTCCCTTACTCGATATTCCGTATCTCGATATCGAGTTAGAGAACCATAGTAAAAGTTGGTTTGCATGGCTAACTTGATGGTCCCTTGGAACGCAGTTGCATTGCTTTTGTGTTCTGTAACTCGATACCTCCCTAACTCGATGGTCCCTTCAATATCGAGTAAGGGAGAGATGACTGTAGATAAATTATAATGAAAAATGAAAATCGAATTTGCACCTCTAGGGCAAAGAGGGGCAAGAAAAATTATAGCACTGCAGAAAGTATAGATGATTTGCTGCTTCATAGTGAGTTACTCATTTTCTCGAAACACTTCACATAAAACGCACGAAATTTTGAAAAAATTTTAAAATTTTAGAGAAGGATTTCAAAAAACAGTTTTTGCTACATTTAACAACTTAATTTGTTAATATTTATGTTATTATACCCAAATCAAAGGCTTACGCTTTCAAAGGAAGCATAGTGAGCTTAAATTGATTAGGATTTCGGTATGATACAGCTGTTTGAAGTTTGCTAGGTGACCCATAGTTGATGAATTTTAAGCAGTCCAATTTTGCTGACTTTCGCGCACTATCGATGTTGCGAAAATCGAAAACAAAACAGACCAATCCAAAATTTTGAAAAAATCGTCACTCAATAGTATAGAAGTATATAGAAAATATTAACAAGCGATTTTGAGACACATGAATTTTTGAGGTTTTGTCCGGCCATGTGCCACTGTGCGCCCCCTAAAATGAACACGCAATTTATGTATGACTCCACAGTATGGTCAAGGGGTTGTTCATAAACCAGGATATTTCTGGAGAGATAGCTGGTGGATTGTAGTATCACTAAAATCGCTTATTTCAACCATTTATATCAAATTTTCTATCATTTGCGATACTTTTAAAATTGGGAGGATACAAATAAAGGTGGGGGGAGTCCATGCAAATCATAGTACAATACTTCATATTGAATTTCAAGTTTAAAACATAATTTGGCAAATGAATTCTGCTGCCCTGAAAATAAAACACTATGTCGGGTTATTGATTAGATTAGATATTTCAATAAAAAAAATGCACAATGTTCAAGTATATTTTAAAAATGACCTGGGGCAGACACGAACATTCTGAAAACGCCATTATTTTAGTTTATTTTCATATTTCCAAACCCGGGGTGTCTCGTCTCTGAGCATTCAGATCGACTTTTTATGTCAAACTGTGTAAGCCTTTATATAATACGTTCCTTGATCGTCCTAAAAATTTCGACTTCAACAAACTTAACCAAATCTACGTTCAATTTATTGTGCAAAAAATTTAATTGATTTAAATGATTATTACATTTTCCATCAGTACCGAAAATACCGGTACTGAGTGCTATCCAGTACTGGTATTTCGGTACCAGAAATTGGCGGGTAATACCGGTACCGGTACTCCCAGTACCAAAACCCTAGGCAACACCTGGCCCGTGGCGTCATTTAGTGCGACCAGCGAAGAGTTTGAGGTCTATTCTCACATCTGGTTCGTTGACTGTTTTTCTTAAATAAAATTAGAACATACCAAGCATCATTATCAATACATTCGGTTCAGTTTCAGGCTAATATTTCAATGAGTTGATTTACTACGTTATTTTTCAATTTTCCTAAATTCATCTGATTTCATGAATAATTTAAAATGGTCCAATACCATATTTTTTACGGGTGAAACTCAGCGAAAAGGGGTCATGCACCAATTACGTCACGCTCCAAGGGGGGAGGGGGTCGAGCCAAGCGTGACAAGCCTTACAAAATTTTCAGAGGACTCATACAAAAAGTGTGACGAAGGGGGGGGTGGAGGTGGTCGAAAAAGTTGAAATTTAGCATGACATAATTTGTGTACCATCCCAAAGTTGAAAGTCTCAGTAGACAAATTTTGCGCATTGCAAGTTGAGAAGTTTGAGAATGGCTGTTCCTCCCTACTCACATATTAGTCTAGCGCGCATGACTTTGATAAGCAGTAAAGAATTTACTTTGATGATCATTTACCAAACTGCTATGTGGTTAATAAAATTGTTGCGTTTTTATGTGTGTTTTTCATGGTTCTACTAAATTTACCACGAAAAAATGTATATTTGTATACCAAAGTACAATGATCCGTGACTAAATTAAGCGTTCTCGTTTACACAAAACTTCATTCATAACATTACACAATGTGTAGAAATTTTTCTTACCTTTCCGTTGACGAGTGGAACTATATTAGAATGAAGAATAAACAACCTTAAAACTACTAACTCACTTATTAAACTATATATCTGTTACACTATACTATCTCTAACCTATCACTAATGTTCTTATACTATTTTCTAAACCTAATAACAATGACAAATCAATATTTCAATCAATCAACTTTAGTTTAATTTTCAAAGAGATTTTTTTCACCACGCAAAGCGATCTTTCCAATTCAATGTACAGAACGAGGATGAGAGAAAAAATAAAGTTGATGTTTCTCAGAAACCATTCATTCCCATGCTACGCGAAAAAATGCTATCCACTCTGGACCTATGCACGAGATCACTAATTTGACATTTGAGTTGTGCCATGTTCACCTGTTTCCATTGTGACATACATAGCACAGCACCGTTGAAACGACAAAAGCCAATCCGTGCTCGTTCCATGCACTTGATTGAGAATGAATGAATACTCATATTGGTGCAGCTCATTGCATGGTATGTGTGGGTAGAAGTTAGGTTTGGAACTCATAATGACACACACACACAAACACCAGATGGTTGCTGATACTGGCATTGTATCAATGTCCTCTTCCTTCGTCTTTCAACAGCAATTGGCAATCGCTCTTGTCAGCACGATAAGGGGCGATCCATTAATAACGTAAGACAATTTTCGGGAATTTTCAACCCCTTCCTCCCTCATGGTAAGATTTTTTTAATGAAAATTGAAAATAAATTGTATGGCGCGTAAGGAATCTCAGACCCCCCCCCCTACAGAGATAAACCCTGACGTAATTAATGGACAAGCGCAAAACAAAATACACTGATAGCCCTCTATACTTTAGTAGCACAACTGTTAAGTAGATGATAGATTTGACTTTTTACGCACCCATCACATGCCTCTACGGGGGGAAATATTTCATTTTCGTGAATATAGACGGTTAAAAGTGAATCCATTCTCTATGTTATACATTCGTTTGTTTTTCATACTAGGGTAGAAGTACCAATTATGGCAATAGTGGGAACAAAAAGAGATTTTTTTATTGTTTCACTAGAATATAACGGCTAATATTCACGTGAATGATAAACATATCGTTTTGTCTCAAATTCCGAACAGACTAATATTCCGAACACTCGGTTTTCGTATGACGAATTTGGTTGAAATGTGTCACTGAAATATGTCATCTAATTAAAAGGAAATGGATGTCAATTGCAATTAAATTTTAACGTCTTCAAATTTATTTTATACCTCTGGAGTAGTGATGATTCTCTAGTTCGAGACCAGTAAAACTAGCTCAGATAAATTTTTTTACGAAATTATTCATTTGAATATGATTTATTTGTGCTGTTCGGAATTTGAATCAAGGTGATCTAGTAGTATTTCTAGTAGAACTTTCAGTGAAACATCTTAGTATTAGATTTGACAGAATCAATGATTTTTTGGACGAATTGTGAGGGACAACTGAAATTTTGATGAAGTTACATGTTAGATAAATCCGGTAACATATTCCGCAATCTATTTGCTAATAAAAAGTAGACATGGTGCCCGCCAGGAAGAATTCGTTTAGAAAGTATGAACAAGTCTCACAATATTATTTGACTAATTTCCAAGAGATTTGCAAAAGTTCTGAAGCCATTCTTCAATATTTCTGGAGGAAATTTATTATACTAAAATACTATGAAGAATATCGAATAGTTATTATTTTCAATTTTGCCACGAATTAATCAAATAATTTATGCAATAATAAATTTTATTGAAAAAATATAGTTTAAGCAAAAAATTTATTCATGCGAAAATACATAAAAATGAATCAAAATCAAAGAGAGAATTGATTGCTGGTATAAAACAGAATGGTCGATTTTGTTACATTTTTTTCACACCAGTTTAAAATTCTACTATTCATCCGAAGAAAACTTGGCCATGCTTATTTTATGACAAAATCTCCCGCAATGTATTGTCTGATAAATTCCTCTAGTAATTTTGTCTTTTATTTTTCAATTATTTATTTTTTTCTGACATTATCCGGTAAAACTGCTTCAACCGATAAATGTAAGTTGCCTAGTGAGAACAAATTTAGCGGGTGAGCAACTAAATCTACTATTTAAAGCTGGAAATCGTGTTATTTCCACTATGTCGATAACTGGTACAAAGAGTGTATGGGAGCCCAATCAAGTGGACGAATAGTTGATTTTCTAGAAAAAATCATTTTTTCGCCAATTTCACCCCATTAAAAAAATTGTAAAAATGAAATGGGCTCATGTCCGATGCTTAGAATTGGTTAAAAATATCCTTAGAAGTCGCCCAAGGACATACACAGGATCCTACATATCCTGACCCCATCACCCTTTGGGTTTAGATGGACAAAAAGTTGATTTTCTAGAAAAAAAAACATTTTTTCGCCAATTTCACCCCATTAAAAAATTGTCCCTGGGCTTGGGATTATATTTTCCAGGGAGCGATGAATTTTGATAATTGATCGCTGTTGCTAGTAGTTTTGATTAGATGTTGGGTAAATTTCAAAGCAATGGCAACCTTTTTATTACAAAATTTAGATTTTATCTTCTGACCTAAAGATTCTGGTTAAACTACTGTACTATGCAGTTGGGCTGCACTACGCTATCACTCATCAAAATTACTTTCACTTCGGGAAAATATAATTTCAAACTGGCGAGAAGATTACAGACTGAGGGTGGGATAGGAGCACAATCAGACCCTTGAATGTGCAATGTGGGGTAGTAATTGGGAATGCCATTGACGGTTTGTAATCTTCTACGAGGTTTTCGAAAACCAACAGGGCGCGTGCACCGGGTTGCGGATAGGAGCAAAGGGAGATCAATAGCATCTACCTAAAATAATAGAGCAAAAAGCCGTTCCATGATTAGGTAATGTTAAGCGATCTTCTATGGTGTTCTAGTACTATAAAATTCTTCACTCACTGGGAATTCTGGCCTTGATAATATCAATAGTGATAAAAACATAAAATAATACCTAATACTTAATAAGTACAATGTAGCTTTAATGTAGTAATAAATGAAATAAAATCAATTTTCTATACTTGACAAGGTTTTGAAGACAATCAATGAGTGAAAGAACTACCTATTAGAAAAGCCACATCAGCTAAGTCTATACATATACAAATGTTGGTCATAGGGTCATGGCGAGCATTCGATATGTATGTCTATGACTGATTCTGATCTAATAGGGGCACTAGAAGACCACGCGGACAATTTCGAAACAAATTATTTTTATACATCGGTCTTACGTTTCGAAAGGCTCAGCTATGCTGCAAAGTAATTTTATAAGTTATTCATTACTGCTGTTTAATTGTTTATAATTCTAACAAAACTACATAATTAACTCATTACTAATCACTGTTCATATATTCTCTTTTTCTCTCCTTCTTATCTGTTGCATGATTATGAGCATCACTAATATAATGCATGAGCATGCACAATAAGAATAATTTCAGGATTGAAAGCAGTACATGGATACCTGGATAGAATAGCTTCGAAAAGGGCGCTCAAAATATAATATTTCTGGTCAGGGAAGTATTTCATCAAGGGTATGTAAAATTTTTCCATTATTAACACCTAGATCACACAAACAAATGAACTAATATCAAATATTTTTTAAATTTTTTTATATAAATCAGCATCGTCAATCAGTGTAAAAACAGATAAAGTTTGTAAAGTTATCACCATCGATTAAATTGCGCTCTGTATAGTAATGTTCATTCAGTATCAAAATCTCCTAAAGCGTCGCATTGTGCCATCAGCAGCCCTTAGCATCACTCTCATATTGTTGTTATTTTGTTGTTTATAAAATTTCTAGAAAGCGATCAGCATATTCCTTCTTACTTGTACAATGGCCGATCTATTTGGAATTTTAATAAGTCAAATCAAACTTCAAAACTCAAATTAAATTGCTTTCAGCACATTTACATTTTGCAGCATTAATCGCATTACTGCGTCAAGTCTTCTCCATTCCCTATACCCTACCCCAACCCTTCTTATCCTTTCCGATGGTGTTCAAGTGGTCCGCATAGACTATTACGGCCATTACCTATCCCTTACCCCGGCTTTGGACTGACTTGCGCTCTCATTGCCCCACCAAACGCTGCAAAATGAAAATGAAAATGAAATTTCACCCCATTAAAAAATTGTAAAAATAAAACGGGTCCATGTCCGATGTTCAGGATTGGTCAAATATATCCTTAGAAGTCGCCTAAGGACATCCACAGGATCCTACATTTCCTGACCCCATCACCCTTTGAGTTCATGTGGACGAAAAGTTGATTTTCTAGAAAAAATCATTTTTTCGCCAATTTCACCCCATTAAAAAAATTGTAAAAATGAAATGGGCTCATGTCCGATGCTCAGGATTCGTCAAATATATCCTTAGAAGTCGTCCAAGGACATCCACAGGATCCTACATATCCTGAACCCATCACCCTTTGGGTTTAAGTGCACAAAAAGTTGATTTTCTAGAAAAAAAACATTTTTTCGCCAATTTCACCCCATTAAAAAAATTGTAAAAATAAAACGGGTCCATGTCCGATGTTCAGGATTGGTCAAATATATCCTTAGAAGTCGCCTAAGGACATCCACAGGATCCTACATTTCCTGACCCCATCACCCTTTGGGTTTAAGTGGACGAAAAGTTGATTTTCTAGAATAAATCATTTTTTCGCCAATTTCACCACATTAAAAAAATTGTAAAAATGAAATGGGCTCATGTCCGATGCTCAGGATTCATCAAATATATCCTTAGAAGTCGTCCAAGGACATCCACAGGATCCTACATATCCTGACCCCATCACCCTTTGGGTTTAAGTGGACGAAAAGTTGATTTTCTAGAAAAAAATCATTTTTTCGCCAATTTCACCCCATTAAAAAATTGTAAAAATAAAACGGGTCCATGTCCGATGTTCAGGATTGGTCAAATATATCCTTAGAAGTCGCCTAAGGACATCCACAGGATCCTACATTTCCTGACCCCATCACCCTTTGAGTTCATGTGGACGAAAAGTTGATTTTCTAGAAAAAAATCATTTTTTCGCCAATTTCACCCCATTAAAAAAATTGTAAAAATGAAATGGGCTCATGTCCGATGCTCAGGATTCGTCAAATATATCCTTAGAAGTCGTCCAAGGACATCCACAGGATCCTACATATCCTGAACCCATCACCCTTTGGGTTTAAGTGCACAAAAAGTTGATTTTCTAGAAAAAAAACATTTTTTCGCCAATTTCACCCCATTAAAAAAATTGTAAAAATAAAACGGGTCCATGTCCGATGTTCAGGATTGGTCAAATATATCCTTAGAAGTCGCCTAAGGACATCCACAGGATCCTACATTTCCTGACCCCATCACCCTTTGGGTTTAAGTGGACGAAAAGTTGATTTTCTAGAAAAAAATCATTTTTTCGCCAATTTCACCACATTAAAAAAATTGTAAAAATGAAATGGGCTCATGTCCGATGCTCAGGATTCGTCAAATATATCCTTAGAAGTCGTCCAAGGACATCCACAGGATCCTACATATCCTGACCCCATCACCCTTTGGGTTTAAGTGGACAAAAAGTTGATTTTCTAGAAAAAAATAATTTTTTCGCCAATTTCACCACATTAAAAAAATGTAAAAATGAAATGGGCTCATGTCCGATGCTCAGGATTCGTCAAATATATCCTTAGAAGTCGTCCAAGGACATCCACAGGATCCTACATATCCTGACCCCATCACCCTTTGGGTTTAAGTGGACGAAAAGTTGATTTTCTAGAATAAATCATTTTTTCGCCAATTTCACCACATTAAAAAAATTGTAAAAATGAAATGGGCTCATGTCCGATGCTCAGGATTCATCAAATATATCCTTAGAAGTCGTCCAAGGACATCCACAGGATCCTACATATCCTGACCCCATCACCCTTTGGGTTTAAGTGGACGAAAAGTTGATTTTCTAGAAAAAAATCATTTTTTCGCCAATTTCACCCCATTAAAAAATTGTAAAAATAAAACGGGTCCATGTCCGATGTTCAGGATTGGTCAAATATATCCTTAGAAGTCGCCTAAGGACATCCACAGGATCCTACATTTCCTGACCCCATCACCCTTTGAGTTCATGTGGACGAAAAGTTGATTTTCTAGAAAAAATCATTTTTTCGCCAATTTCACCCCATTAAAAAAATTGTAAAAATGAAATGGGCTCATGTCCGATGCTCAGGATTCGTTAAATATATCCTTAGAAGTCGTCCAAGGACATCCACAGGATCCTACATATCCTGAACCCATCACCCTTTGGGTTTAAGTGCACAAAAAGTTGATTTTCTAGAAAAAAAACATTTTTTCGCCAATTTCACCCCATTAAAAAAATTGTAAAAATAAAACGGGTCCATGTCCGATGTTCAGGATTGGTCAAATATATCCTTAGAAGTCGCCTAAGGACATCCACAGGATCCTACATTTCCTGACCCCATCACCCTTTGGGTTTAAGTGGACGAAAAGTTGATTTTCTAGAATAAATCATTTTTTCGCCAATTTCACCACATTAAAAAAATTGTAAAAATGAAATGGGCTCATGTCCGATGCTCAGGATTCATCAAATATATCCTTAGAAGTCGTCCAAGGACATCCACAGGATCCTACATATCCTGACCCCATCACCCTTTGGGTTTAAGTGGACGAAAAGTTGATTTTCTAGAAAAAAATCATTTTTTCGCCAATTTCACCCCATTAAAAAATTGTAAAAATAAAACGGGTCCATGTCCGATGTTCAGGATTGGTCAAATATATCCTTAGAAGTCGCCTAAGGACATCCACAGGATCCTACATTTCCTGACCCCATCACCCTTTGGGTTCATGTGGACGAAAAGTTGATTTTCTAGAAAAAATCATTTTTTCGCCAATTTCACCCCATTAAAAAAATTGTAAAAATGAAATGGGCTCATGTCCGATGCTCAGGATTCGTCAAATATATCCTTAGAAGTCGTCCAAGGACATCCACAGGATCCTACATATCCTGAACCCATCACCCTTTGGGTTTAAGTGGACAAAAAGTTGATTTTCTAGAAAAAAAACATTTTTTCGCCAATTTCACCACATTAAAAAAATTGTAAAAATAAAACGGGTCCATGTCCGATGTTCAGGATTGGTCAAATATATCCTTAGAAGTCGTCCTAAGGACATCCACAGGATCCTACATATCCTGACCCCATCACCCTTTGGGTTTAAGTGGACGAAAAGTTGATTTTCTAGAAAAAAATCATTTTTTCGCCAATTTCACCACATTAAAAAAATTGTAAAAATGAAATGGGCTCATGTCCGATGCTCAGGATTCGTCAAATATATCCTTAGAAGTCGTCCAAGGACATCCACAGGATCCTACATATCCTGACCCCATCACCCTTTGGGTTTAAGTGGACAAAAAGTTGATTTTCTAGAAAAAAATAATTTTTTCGCCAATTTCACCACATTAAAAAAATTGTAAAAATGAAATGGGCTCATGTCCGATGCTCAGGATTCGTCAAATATATCCTTAGAAGTCGTCCAAGGACATCCACAGGATCCTACATATCCTGACCCCATCACCCTTTGGGTTTAAGTGGACGAAAAGTTGATTTTCTAGAAAAAATCATTTTTTCGCCAATTTCACCACATTAAAAAAATTGTAAAAATGAAATGGGCTCATGTCCGATGCTCAGGATTCATCAAATATATCCTTAGAAGTCGTCCAAGGACATCCACAGGATCCTACATATCCTGACCCCATCACCCTTTGGGTTTAAGTGGACAAAAAGTTGATTTTCTAGAAAAAAATCATTTTTTCGCCAATTTCACCCCATTAAAAAATTGTAAAAATAAAACGGGTCCATGTCCGATGTTCAGGATTGGTCAAATATATCCTTAGAAGTCGTCCAAGGACATCCACAGGATCCTACATTTCCTGACCCCATCACCCTTTGGGTTTAAGTGGACGAAAAGTTGATTTTCTAGAAAAAAATCATTTTTTCGCCAATTTCACCACATTAAAAAAATTGTAAAAATGAAATGGGCTCATGTCCGATGCTCAGGATTCGTCAAATATATCCTTAGAAGTCGTCCAAGGACATCCACAGGATCCTACATATCCTGAACCCATCACCCTTTGGGTTTAAGTGCACAAAAAGTTGATTTTCTAGAAAAAAAACATTTTTTCGCCAATTTCACCCCATTAAAAAAATTGTAAAAATAAAACGGGTCCATGTCCGATGTTCAGGATTGGTCAAATATATCCTTAGAAGTCGCCTAAGGACATCCACAGGATCCTACATTTCCTGACCCCATCACCCTTTGGGTTTAAGTGGACGAAAAGTTGATTTTCTAGAAAAAATCATTTTTTCGCCAATTTCACCACATTAAAAAAATTGTAAAAATGAAATGGGCTCATGTCCGATGCTCAGGATTCATCAAATATATCCTTAGAAGTCGTCCAAGGACATCCACAGGATCCTACATATCCTGACCCCATCACCCTTTGGGTTTAAGTGGACAAAAAGTTGATTTTCTAGAAAAAAATCATTTTTTCGCCAATTTCACCCCATTAAAAAATTGTAAAAATGAAATGGGCTCATGTCCGATGCTCAGGATTCGTCAAATATATCCTTAGAAGTCGTCCAAGGACATCCACAGGATCCTACATATCCTGACCCCATCACCCTTTGGGTTTAAGTGGACAAAAAGTTGATTTTCTAGAAAAAAATCATTTTTTCGCCAATTTCACCACATTAAAAAAATTGTAAAAATGAAATGGGCTCATGTCCGATGCTCAGGATTCGTCAAATATATCCTTAGAAGTCGTCCAAGGACATCCACAGGATCCTACATATCCTGACCCCATCACCCTTTGGGTTTAAGTGGACAAAAAGTTGATTTTCTAGAAAAAAATCATTTTTTCGCCAATTTCACCCCATTAAAAAAATTGTAAAAATGAAATGGGTCCATGTCCGATGCTCAGGATTCGTCAAATATATCCTTAGAAGTCGTCCAAGGACATCCACAGGATCCTACATATCCTGACCCCATCACCCTTTGGGTTTAAGTGGACAAAAAGTTGATTTTCTAGAAAAAATCATTTTTTCGCCAATTTCACCCACATTAAAAAAATTGTAAAAATGAAATGGGCTCATGTCCGATGCTCAGGATTCATCAAATATATCCTTAGAAGTCGTCCAAGGACATCCACAGGATCCTACATATCCTGACCCCATCACCCTTTGGGTTTAAGTGGACAAAAAGTTGATTTTCTAGAAAAAAATCATTTTTTCGCCAATTTCACCACATTAAAAAAATTGTAAAAATGAAATGGGCTCATGTCCGATGCTCAGGATTCGTCAAATATATCCTTAGAAGTCGTCCAAGGACATCCACAGGATCCTACATATCCTGACCCCATCACCCTTTGGGTTTAAGTGGACAAAAAGTTGATTTTCTAGAAAAAAATCATTTTTTCGCCAATTTCACCCCATTAAAAAATTGTAAAAATGAAATGGGCTCATGTCCGATGCTCAGGATTCGTCAAATATATCCTTAGAAGTC
Organism: Aedes aegypti; assembly: GCF_002204515.2. Lineage (NCBI taxonomy): Eukaryota > Metazoa > Arthropoda > Insecta > Diptera > Culicidae > Aedes > Aedes aegypti. The sequence continues at coordinate 57,671 of NW_018734439.1, forward strand.
GTCCAAGGACATCCACAGGATCCTACATATCCTGACCCCATCACCCTTTGGGTTTAAGTGGACAAAAAGTTGATTTTCTAGAAAAAAATCATTTTTTCGCCAATTTCACCACATTAAAAAAATTGTAAAAATGAAATGGGCTCATGTCCGATGCTCAGGATTCGTCAAATATATCCTTAGAAGTCGTCCAAGGACATCCACAGGATCCTACATATCCTGACCCCATCACCCTTTGGGTTTAAGTGGACAAAAAGTTGATTTTCTAGAAAAAAATCATTTTTTCGCCAATTTCACCCCATTAAAAAAATTGTAAAAATGAAATGGGCTCATGTCCGATGCTCAGGATTCGTCAAATATATCCTTAGAAGTCGTCCAAGGACATCCACAGGATCCTACATATCCTGACCCCATCACCCTTTGGGTTTAAGTGGACAAAAAGTTGATTTTCTAGAAAAAATCATTTTTTCGCCAATTTCACCACATTAAAAAAATTGTAAAAATGAAATGGGCTCATGTCCGATGCTCAGGATTCGTCAAATATATCCTTAGAAGTCGTCCAAGGACATCCACAGGATCCTACATATCCTGACCCCATCACCCTTTGGGTTTAAGTGGACAAAAAGTTGATTTTCTAGAAAAAAATCATTTTTTCGCCAATTTCACCACATTAAAAAAATTGTAAAAATGAAATGGGCTCATGTCCGATGCTCAGGATTCGTCAAATATATCCTTAGAAGTCGTCCAAGGACATCCACAGGATCCTACATATCCTGACCCCATCTTACCCCTTTGGGTTTAAGTGGACAAAAAGTTGATTTTCTAGAAAAAAATCATTTTTTCGCCAATTTCACCACATTAAAAAAATTGTAAAAATGAAATGGGCTCATGTCCGATGCTCAGGATTCGTCAAATATATCCTTAGAAGTCGTCCAAGGACATCCACAGGATCCTACATATCCTGACCCCATCACCCTTTGGGTTTAAGTGGACAAAAAGTTGATTTTCTAGAAAAAAATCATTTTTTCGCCAATTTCACCACATTAAAAAAATTGTAAAAATGAAATGGGCTCATGTCCGATGCTCAGGATTCGTCAAATATATCCTTAGAAGTCGTCCAAGGACATCCACAGGATCCTACATATCCTGACCCCATCACCCTTTGGGTTTAAGTGGACAAAAAGTTGATTTTCTAGAAAAAAATCATTTTTTCGCCAATTTCACCACATTAAAAAAATTGTAAAAATGAAATGGGCTCATGTCCGATGCTCAGGATTCGTCAAATATATCCTTAGAAGTCGTCCAAGGACATCCACAGGATCCTACATATCCTGACCCCATCACCCTTTGGGTTTAAGTGGACAAAAAGTTGATTTTCTAGAAAAAATCATTTTTTCGCCAATTTCACCCCATTAAAAAAATTGTAAAAATGAAATGGGCTCATGTCCGATGCTCAGGATTCGTCAAATATATCCTTAGAAGTCGTCCAAGGACATCCACAGGATCCTACATATCCTGACCCCATCACCCTTTAGGCCCTGGTTTAAGTGGACAAAAAGTTGATTTTCTAGAAAAAAATCATTTTTTCGCCAATTTCACCACATTAAAAAAATGTAAAAATGAAATGGGCTCATGTCCGATGCTCAGGATTCGTCAAATATATCCTTAGAAGTCGTCCAAGGACATCCACAGGATCCTACATATCCTGACCCCATCACCCTTTGGGTTTAAGTGGACAAAAAGTTGATTTTCTAGAAAAAAATCATTTTTTCGCCAATTTCACCCCATTAAAAAATTGTAAAAATAAAATGGGTCCATGTCCGATGTTCAGGATTGGTCAAATATATCCTTAGAAGTCGTCCAAGGACATCCACAGGATCCTACATATCCTGACCCCATCACCCTTTGGGTTTAAGTGGACAAAAAGTTGATTTTCTAGAAAAAATCATTTTTTCGCCAATTTCACCCCATTAAAAAAATTGTAAAAATGAAATGGGCTCATGTCCGATGCTCAGGATTCGTCAAATATATCCTTAGAAGTCGTCCAAGGACATCCACAGGATCCTACATATCCTGACCCCATCACCCTTTGGGTTTAAGTGGACAAAAAGTTGATTTTCTAGAAAAAAATCATTTTTTCGCCAATTTCACCCCATTAAAAAATTGTAAAAATGAAATGGGCTCATGTCCGATGCTCAGGATTCGTCAAATATATCCTTAGAAGTCGTCCAAGGACATCCACAGGATCCTACATATCCTGACCCCATCACCCTTTGGGTTTAAGTGGACAAAAAGTTGATTTTCTAGAAAAAAATCATTTTTTCGCCAATTTCACCACATTAAAAAAATTGTAAAAATGAAATGGGCTCATGTCCGATGCTCAGGATTCGTCAAATATATCCTTAGAAGTCGTCCAAGGACATCCACAGGATCCTACATATCCTGACCCCATCACCCTTTGGGTTTAAGTGGACAAAAAGTTGATTTTCTAGAAAAAAATCATTTTTTCGCCAATTTCACCCCATTAAAAAAATTGTAAAAATGAAATGGGCTCATGTCCGATGCTCAGGATTCGTCAAATATATCCTTAGAAGTCGTCCAAGGACATCCACAGGATCCTACATATCCTGACCCCATCACCCTTTGGGTTTAAGTGGACAAAAAGTTGATTTTCTAGAAAAAATCATTTTTTCGCCAATTTCACCCCATTAAAAAAATTGTAAAAATGAAATGGGCTCATGTCCGATGCTCAGGATTCATCAAATATATCCTTAGAAGTCGTCCAAGGACATCCACAGGATCCTACATATCCTGACCCCATCACCCTTTGGGTTTAAGTGGACAAAAAGTTGATTTTCTAGAAAAAAATCATTTTTTCGCCAATTTCACCCCATTAAAAAATTGTAAAAATGAAATGGGCTCATGTCCGATGCTCAGGATTCGTCAAATATATCCTTAGAAGTCGTCCAAGGACATCCACAGGATCCTACATATCCTGACCCCATCACCCTTTGGGTTTAAGTGGACAAAAAGTTGATTTTCTAGAAAAAAATCATTTTTTCGCCAATTTCACCCCATTAAAAAAATTGTAAAAATGAAATGGGCTCATGTCCGATGCTCAGGATTCGTCAAATATATCCTTAGAAGTCGTCCAAGGACATCCACAGGATCCTACATATCCTGACCCCATCACCCTTTGGGTTTAAGTGGACAAAAAGTTGATTTTCTAGAAAAAAATCATTTTTTCGCCAATTTCACCCCATTAAAAAAATTGTAAAAATGAAATGGGCTCATGTCCGATGCTCAGGATTCGTCAAATATATCCTTAGAAGTCGTCCAAGGACATCCACAGGATCCTACATATCCTGACCCCATCACCCTTTGGGTTTAAGTGGACAAAAAGTTGATTTTCTAGAAAAAATCATTTTTTCGCCAATTTCACCCACATTAAAAAAATTGTAAAAATGAAATGGGCTCATGTCCGATGCTCAGGATTCGTCAAATATATCCTTAGAAGTCGTCCAAGGACATCCACAGGATCCTACATATCCTGACCCCATCACCCTTTGGGTTTAAGTGGACAAAAAGTTGATTTTCTAGAAAAAAATCATTTTTTCGCCAATTTCACCCCATTAAAAAAATTGTAAAAATGAAATGGGCTCATGTCCGATGCTCAGGATTCGTCAAATATATCCTTAGAAGTCGTCCAAGGACATCCACAGGATCCTACATATCCTGACCCCATCACCCTTTGGGTTTAAGTGGACAAAAAGTTGATTTTCTAGAAAAAAATCATTTTTTCGCCAATTTCACCACATTAAAAAAATTGTAAAAATGAAATGGGCTCATGTCCGATGCTCAGGATTCGTCAAATATATCCTTAGAAGTCGTCCAAGGACATCCACAGGATCCTACATATCCTGACCCCATCACCCTTTGGGTTTAAGTGGACAAAAAGTTGATTTTCTAGAAAAAAATCATTTTTTCGCCAATTTCACCCCATTAAAAAAATTGTAAAAATGAAATGGGCTCATGTCCGATGCTCAGGATTCGTCAAATATATCCTTAGAAGTCGTCCAAGGACATCCACAGGATCCTACATATCCTGACCCCATCACCCTTTGGGTTTAAGTGGACAAAAAGTTGATTTTCTAGAAAAAAATCATTTTTTCGCCAATTTCACCCCATTAAAAAATTGTAAAAATGAAATGGGCTCATGTCCGATGCTCAGGATTCGTCAAATATATCCTTAGAAGTCGTCCAAGGACATCCACAGGATCCTACATATCCTGACCCCATCACCCTTTGGGTTTAAGTGGACAAAAAGTTGATTTTCTAGAAAAAAATCATTTTTTCGCCAATTTCACCCCATTAAAAAAATTGTAAAAATGAAATGGGCTCATGTCCGATGCTCAGGATTCGTCAAATATATCCTTAGAAGTCGTCCAAGGACATCCACAGGATCCTACATATCCTGACCCCATCACCCTTTGGGTTTAAGTGGACAAAAAGTTGATTTTCTAGAAAAAATCATTTTTTCGCCAATTTCACCCCATTAAAAAAATTGTAAAAATGAAATGGGCTCATGTCCGATGCTCAGGATTCGTCAAATATATCCTTAGAAGTCGTCCAAGGACATCCACAGGATCCTACATATCCTGACCCCATCACCCTTTGGGTTTAAGTGGACAAAAAGTTGATTTTCTAGAAAAAAAATCATTTTTTCGCCAATTTCACCCCATTAAAAAATTGTAAAAATGAAATGGGTCCATGTCCGATGCTCAGGATTCGTCAAATATATCCTTAGAAGTCGTCCAAGGACATCCACAGGATCCTACATATCCTGACCCCATCACCCTTTGGGTTTAAGTGGACAAAAAGTTGATTTTCTAGAAAAAATCATTTTTTCGCCAATTTCACCCCATTAAAAAAATTGTAAAATGAAATGGGCTCATGTCCGATGCTCAGGATTCATCAAATATATCCTTAGAAGTCGTCCAAGGACATCCACAGGATCCTACATATCCTGACCCCATCACCCTTTGGGTTTAAGTGGACAAAAAGTTGATTTTCTAGAAAAAATCATTTTTTCGCCAATTTCACCACATTAAAAAAATTGTAAAAATGAAATGGGCTCATGTCCGATGCTCAGGATTCGTCAAATATATCCTTAGAAGTCGTCCAAGGACATCCACAGGATCCTACATATCCTGACCCCATCACCCTTTGGGTTTAAGTGGACAAAAAGTTGATTTTCTAGAAAAAAAAAACATTTTTTCGCCAATTTCACCCCATTAAAAAATTGTAAAAATAAAACGGGTCCATGTCCGATGTTCAGGATTGGTCAAATATATCCTTAGAAGTCACCTAAGGACATCCACAGGATCCTACATATCCTGACCCCATCACCCTTTGGGTTTAAGTGACCCCATCACCCTTTGGGTTTAAGTGGACGAAAAGTTGATTTTCTAGAAAAAAATCATTTTTTCGCCAATTTCACCACATTAAAAAATTGTAAAAATGAAATGGGCTCATGTCCGATGCTCAGGATTCGTCAAATATATCCTTAGAAGTCGTCCAAGGACATCCACAGGATCCTACATATCCTGACCCCATCACCCTTTGGGTTTAAGTGACCCCATCACCCTTTGGGTTTAAGTGGACGAAAAGTTGATTTTCTAGAAAAAAATCATTTTTTTCGCCAATTTCACCACATTAAAAAAATTGTAAAAATGAAATGGGCTCATGTCCGATGCTAAGGATTCGTCAAATATATCCTTAGAAGTCGTCCAAGGACATCCACAGGATCCTACATATCCTGAACCCATCACCCTTTGGGTTTAAGTGGACGAAAAGTTGATTTTCTAGAATAAATCATTTTTTCGCCAATTTCACCACATTAAAAAAATTGTAAAAATGAAATGGGCTCATGTCCGATGCTCAGGATTCATCAAATATATCCTTAGAAGTCGTCCAAGGACATCCACAGGATCCTACATATCCTGACCCCATCACCCTTTGGGTTTAAGTGACCCCATCACCCTTTGGGTTTAAGTGGACGAAAAGTTGATTTTCTAGAAAAAAATCATTTTTTCGCCAATTTCACCACATTAAAAAAATTGTAAAAATGAAATGGGCTCATGTCCGATGCTCAGGATTCGTCAAATATATCCTTAGAAGTCGTCCAAGGACATCCACAGGATCCTACATATCCTGAACCCATCACCCTTTGGGTTTAAGTGCACAAAAAGTTGATTTTCTAGAAAAAAAAAACATTTTTTCGCCAATTTCACCCCATTAAAAAATTGTAAAAATAAAACGGGTCCATGTCCGATGTTCAGGATTGGTCAAATATATCCTTAGAAGTCACCTAAGGACATCCACAGGATCCTACATATCCTGACCCCATCACCCTTTGGGTTTAAGTGACCCCATCACCCTTTGGGTTTAAGTGGACGAAAAGTTGATTTTCTAGAAAAAAATCATTTTTTCGCCAATTTCACCACATTAAAAAAATTGTAAAAATGAAATGGGCTCATGTCCGATGCTCAGGATTCGTCAAATATATCCTTAGAAGTCGTCCAAGGACATCCACAGGATCCTACATATCCTGACCCCATCACCCTTTGGGTTTAAGTGGACAAAAAGTTGATTTTCTAGAAAAAAATCATTTTTTCGCCAATTTCACCACATTAAAAAAATTGTAAAAATGAAATGGGCTCATGTCCGATGCTCAGGATTCGTCAAATATATCCTTAGAAGTCGTCCAAGGACATCCACAGGATCCTACATATCCTGACCCCATCACCCTTTGGGTTTAAGTGGACAAAAAGTTGATTTTCTAGAAAAAAAAACATTTTTTCGCCAATTTCACCCCATTAAAAAATTGTAAAAATAAACGGGTCCATGTCCGATGTTCAGGATTGGTCAAATATATCCTTAGAAGTCGTCCAAGGACATCCACAGGATCCTACATATCCTGACCCCATCACCCTTTGGGTTTAAGTGACCCCATCACCCTTTGGGTTTAAGTGGACGAAAAGTTGATTTTCTAGAAAAAAATCATTTTTTCGCCAATTTCACCACATTAAAAAAAATTGTAAAAATGAAATGGGCTCATGTCCGATGTTCAGGATTGGTCAAATATATCCTTAGAAGTCACCTAAGGACATCCACAGGATCCTACATATCCTGACCCCATCACCCTTTGGGTTTAAGTGACCCCATCACCCTTTGGGTTTAAGTGGACGAAAAGTTGATTTTCTAGAAAAAAATCATTTTTTCGCCAATTTCACCACATTAAAAAAATTGTAAAAATGAAATGGGCTCATGTCCGATGCTCAGGATTCGTCAAATATATCCTTAGAAGTCGTCCAAGGACATCCACAGGATCCTACATATCCTGACCCCATCACCCTTTGGGTTTAAGTGACCCCATCACCCTTTGGGTTTAAGTGGACGAAAAGTTGATTTTCTAGAAAAAAATCATTTTTTCGCCAATTTCACCACATTAAAAAAATTGTAAAAATGAAATGGGCTCATGTCCGATGCTCAGGATTCGTCAAATATATCCTTAGAAGTCGTCCAAGGACATCCACAGGATCCTACATATCCTGACCCCATCACCCTTTGGGTTTAAGTGGACAAAAAGTTGATTTTCTAGAAAAAATCATTTTTTCGCCAATTTCACCCACATTAAAAAAATTGTAAAAATGAAATGGGCTCATGTCCGATGCTCAGGATTCATCAAATATATCCTTAGAAGTCGTCCAAGGACATCCACAGGATCCTACATATCCTGACCCCATCACCCTTTGGGTTTAAGTGGACAAAAAGTTGATTTTCTAGAAAAAAAAACATTTTTTCGCCAATTTCACCCCATTAAAAAATTGTAAAAATGAAATGGGTCCATGTCCGATGCTCAGGATTCGTCAAATATATCCTTAGAAGTCGTCCAAGGACATCCACAGGATCCTACATATCCTGACCCCATCACCCTTTGGGTTTAAGTGGACAAAAAGTTGATTTTCTAGAAAAAATCATTTTTTCGCCAATTTCACCCCATTAAAAAAATTGTAAAAATGAAATGGGCTCATGTCCGATGCTCAGGATTCGTCAAATATATCCTTAGAAGTCGTCCAAGGACATCCACAGGATCCTACATATCCTGACCCCATCACCCTTTGGGTTTAAGTGGACAAAAAGTTGATTTTCTAGAAAAAAATCATTTTTTCGCCAATTTCACCCCATTAAAAAATTGTAAAAATGAAATGGGCTCATGTCCGATGCTCAGGATTCGTCAAATATATCCTTAGAAGTCGTCCAAGGACATCCACAGGATCCTACATATCCTGACCCCATCACCCTTTGGGTTTAAGTGGACAAAAAGTTGATTTTCTAGAAAAAATCATTTTTTCGCCAATTTCACCCCAATAAAAAAATTGTAAAAATGAAATGGGCTCATGTCCGATGCTCAGGATTCATCAAATATATCCTTAGAAGTCGTCCAAGGACATCCACAGGATCCTACATATCCTGACCCCATCACCCTTTGGGTTTAAGTGGACAAAAAGTTGATTTTCTAGAAAAAATCATTTTTTCGCCAATTTCACCACATTAAAAAAATTGTAAAAATGAAATGGGCTCATGTCCGATGCTCAGGATTCGTCAAATATATCCTTAGAAGTCGTCCAAGGACATCCACAGGATCCTACATATCCTGACCCCATCACCCTTTGGGTTTAAGTGGACAAAAAGTTGATTTTCTAGAAAAAAAAAACATTTTTTCGCCAATTTCACCCCATTAAAAAATTGTAAAAATAAAACGGGTCCATGTCCGATGTTCAGGATTGGTCAAATATATCCTTAGAAGTCGTCCAAGGACATCCACAGGATCCTACATATCCTGACCCCATCACCCTTTGGGTTTAAGTGGACAAAAAGTTGATTTTCTAGAAAAAAATCATTTTTTCGCCAATTTCACCCCATTAAAAAAATTGTAAAAATGAAATGGGCTCATGTCCGATGCTCAGGATTCGTCAAATATATCCTTAGAAGTCGTCCAAGGACATCCACAGGATCCTACATATCCTGACCCCATCACCCTTTGGGTTTAAGTGGACAAAAAGTTGATTTTCTAGAAAAAATCATTTTTTCGCCAATTTCACCCCATTAAAAAATTGTAAAAATGAAATGGGCTCATGTCCGATGCTCAGGATTCGTCAAATATATCCTTAGAAGTCGTCCAAGGACATCCACAGGATCCTACATATCCTGACCCCATCACCCTTTGGGTTTAAGTGGACAAAAAGTTGATTTTCTAGAAAAAAATCATTTTTTCGCCAATTTCACCCCATTAAAAAAATTGTAAAAATGAAATGGGCTCATGTCCGATGCTCAGGATTCGTCAAATATATCCTTAGAAGTCGTCCAAGGACATCCACAGGATCCTACATATCCTGACCCCATCACCCTTTGGGTTTAAGTGGACAAAAAGTTGATTTTCTAGAAAAAAATCATTTTTTTCGCCAATTTCACCCACATTAAAAAATTGTAAAAATGAAATGGGCTCATGTCCGATGCTCAGGATTCGTCAAATATATCCTTAGAAGTCGTCCAAGGACATCCACAGGATCCTACATATCCTGACCCCATCACCCTTTGGGTTTAAGTGGACAAAAAGTTGATTTTCTAGAAAAAAATCATTTTTTCGCCAATTTCACCACATTAAAAAAATTGTAAAAATGAAATGGGCTCATGTCCGATGGTCAGGATTCGTCAAATATATCCTTAGAAGTCGTCCAAGGACATCCACAGGATCCTACATATCCTGACCCCATCACCCTTTGGGTTTAAGTGGACAAAAAGTTGATTTTCTAGAAAAAATCATTTTTTCGCCAATTTCACCACATTAAAAAATTGTAAAAATGAAATGGGCTCATGTCCGATGCTCAGGATTCGTCAAATATATCCTTAGAAGTCGTCCAAGGACATCCACAGGATCCTACATATCCTGACCCCATCACCCTTTGGGTTTAAGTGGACAAAAAGTTGATTTTCTAGAAAAAATCATTTTTTCGCCAATTTCACCACATTAAACAAATTGTAAAAATTAAATGGGCTCATGTCCGATGCTCAGGATTCGTCAAATATATCCTTAGAAGTCGTCCAAGGACATCCACAGGATCCTACATATCCTGACCCCATCACCCTTTGGGTTTAAGTGGACAAAAAGTTGATTTTCTAGAAAAAATCATTTTTTCGCCAACTTCACCACATTAAAAAAATTGTAAAAATGAAATGGGCTCATGTCCGATGCTCAGGATTCGTCAAATATATCCTTAGAAGTCGTCCAAGGACATCCACAGGATCCTACATATCCTGACCCCATCACCCTTTGGGTTTAAGTGGACAAAAAGTTGATTTTCTAGAAAAAATCATTTTTTCGCCAATTTCACCACATTAAAAAAATTGTAAAATTAAATGGGCTCATAACCGATGCTCAGGATTCGTCAAATATATCCTTAGAAGTCGTCCAAGGACATCCACAGGTTCCTACATATCCTGACCCCATCACCCTTTGGGTTTAAGTGGACAAAAAGTTGATTTTCTAGAAAAAAATCTTTTTTTCGCCAATTTCACCACATTAAAAAAATTGTAAAAATGAAATGGGCTCATGTCCGATGGTCAGGATTCGTCAAATTTATCGTTAGAAGTCGTCCAAGGACATCCACAGGATCCTACATCTCCTGACCCCATCACCCTTTGGGTTTAAGTGGACAAAAAGTTGATTTTCTAGAAAAAATCATTTTTTTCGTCACTTTCACCCCATTAAAAAAATTGTAAAAATGAAATGGGCTCATGTCCAATGCTCAGGATTCGTCAAATATATCCTTAGAAGTCGTCCAAGGACATCCACAGGATCCTACATATCCTGACCCCATCACCCTTTGGGTTTAAGTGGACAAAAAGTTGATTTTCTAGAAAAAAAAAACATTTTTTCGCCAATTTCACCCTATTAAAAAATTGTAAAAATAAAACGGGTCCATGTCCGATGTTCAGGATTGGTCAAATATATCCTTAGAAGTCGCCTAAGGACATCTACAGGATCCTACATTTCCTGACCCCATCACCCTTTGGGTTTATGTGGACGAAAAGTTGATTTTCTAGAATGAATCATTTTTTCGCTCCATTTCACTCCACAAGAGTGGTCTTCTTAAGTTATATATAATTAAAGTGTTTAATGTTCGCTGGTCCTTTTGATCTTTGCAGATATGTTTTCAAAATCATTTGAATTTATTTGCAGGACTATACATATTTATGTACAACCGTTCTATCCATTGTATTCGGAAACAGAGTACTGTGCCCATGAAATTGGATATTATTCGATATTGTCCAAATATAGGGCTAATTACCCTAAATTGGTATGTTTACCCTAAATTCCAAAATAATTTATTTGTTATTAATGTTTGTTAAAGTTGTTCCAACCCAGATATCGATTTCAAGCTGATTTGGAGAATACGCCTAAATGTATGTAATTCCCCGAAGGGTGGTTTGGCGAAGGATAACTAAACCGGTCTAAAGTTACTCCGTTTTACGGTACCAAACTGGCGGGAACACAAAGTCCTTTCTCGACTCCGAACAGGGCACTTGCGGCTCTCTTACAGCATGAGTGGAAGTGGTAGCTTCAGAAAGACATGCGATATATGCAAAGTACATAATACGACGGAACATATCATTTGCTGTTGCCCCAAATATGATTTACTTCGTAGATAGCACGACATAACATCGACCAGGCGAGCTTTACAAAAAAAAAATCTGTCTACGAGAAAACTCTTATCAACTTCTTTCGGGCAGCCGGACTTATCCTGGAAATCTAAAACCCTAAGAGACGATCGAACGATGATGTCACCGCTGAGAATCACGGACACGAATAGACCAAAATACACTAGACAGCTTAAATTCATCATACAAAAACTCTGTAGCTTACACTTGCTAGCAGTGGTGGAAAAGTTTGCATCACGAAGTAGCTCACGAGTTAATACCAACGCATAACAAACTTCACAGACTCGCGAAATGGCTAGGTGTGAATGAGTTCGCACCCGCCTGCTTGGGAGAATATGTCAAAAGAAGTAGCAACAAACTCGGGAACTTTTACTCGCGAGTAACCGAGCATAATATGATTTATTATGGTTTTGACAGTCAAATTAAGTGTATAACCATCAAATCGACAGTAAACTACTAGTTTGTAGTCAAAAACCCTTGGAAACCATAAATCTTGGAGGGCAAGCAGCTTTTTCCCCAAAAGCACAATGTGACTCTGAGCTGCTCCGATCACGTTCGCGAATCACTTTTAGCTTCGATTACTCGGGAGCACGACGGATGCGAGTAAACCAGCGCTCTGACGCTCGGGAGCGTTTGGTTTTGTTTTTGTTCCAGTTTAGCAGAAATGTTCGCCACTTTTCATCACTGCTTGCTAGCTGGTTGTACCCTTAAGGTGCCTCCAGCGTGTTCCTTCTTTCTTGAGATGAACCAGCCTAGGGCTGAAAATCTCTTGAATAAAGGTAATAATAATAATAATAAAATCTCGACATTTGACCCACTTTCAATACAGAACACTTTTTTGTTTGACGTTGTTTCTGTACACTAGTAGGGAGTTGTAGTATATTAAGGTGAAGATGAATAGAAGCCAAAGTTCAAATTTTCAAGAGCACGGATCTGGAGAACCATACATCCGATAGAGTTGAAAACCTAATCGATTGGTCACCTCCAGCCAGTGACCAATCGATTAGGTTTTAAAATCAATCGGATGTTTGGTTATCCAGATCCGTGCTCTTGAAAATTCGAACTTTGAACTTGAAGTTGGTTGTAGTATATGGTTGTAGAAAAAGACAGTGATAGACATTATAATATTGGTGATGTGGTATAGAAATGTTTGGAAATAATATACTCATATTTTTTTTTGATGATAATTTATTTTAATTATCTTTATAGAAAACATAAAGATCAATAATATGGCACATAAGAGAGCAGCTAAAATGTTGAGGGTTGTAATACAATTTCTTGGTTTGGTGGAACATACCTTCAGATCAGTATGCACTCGCATAGCTAAACGTACCCTTATCAAGGCGCTCTTTTCACCATAGCCCGTTTCCTTCGGATGGATAAGAAAAATCGAAACCAGCTTTTATCTTGGGCCGCAAACTTTAAATAATTTCATTCATTTCCGACGGGGAGGAAACTTTCAACTTCCAACTGGTTGTGTTCGGGAACTTATTTCCCTCTTTTGGTAAACTCTCGATTGTACCCCACACATTATTTCCGGAGCTTCCCCTCTTCGATCCGTCCCAAAGCATCAACAATGAGTCGATAGGGGAGTTGGAGTGCCTGGGGTAAAATACACGTTAGGGGCAAAATAAGCCTATTCATTTCTCTTGGATGAACCATTCTGCAGTCGATTGATGAAACGCTATAATCAGACACCCTGAGCATTTGACACATTTTAAATTACCAAACAGGGAGCTAAAAAATCATAATTTCTTTGGTCATTTTGAATGTTATATAGACCATTTTGCACCAAATCGTATTCCGTGCTGGCAGCAACCTATCAGATTTCAATGAAATTTTCAAGATCTGTGAACCTTGTCAAAATAAGCCATTTTGCATACTAAGTTTTCTAAGATTTATCAGGACTATCATTTGAGAAGGGCAAAATTTGTCACAAAACAACTGTATGGGACGTTCCATGGTGTTTATCAATAGCCTACTTGATGGAAAGACGAAGCTTTCGGGGACCACTCGTTCAAAATAGAACTAATATAGAAAAAAAATAGTCTTGGAAAAGTAAGTTTTTCATAACATGTTTGAAATTTATCCTAACATCATCCAGAATAAACATAAACTTTGTTTTGTTTTCGTTCTGGCACCTGTCCCAACTGGTGCATTTCACCCCACGTTCCCCATAGTCGTGGCGAAGGCATTGGCGTGAAGCGGAAGCATCTTCTTGCCAGCGGAGCTATTAAGTTAATACGAAAAGTTTTCACAATTTTACGAATAAATGTAAGCCTGTAGACGATTGCTTGCTGATTGCTTGTATTTACATAGTTGCTAAATGGAAGAGTTCGGTTTGGTGGCAGTTGCCGGAGCTGATGGGACTTTTTTCCGGGCACAAGTTTCGATATCATCACCCACCTACCCCAAGACCATCGGGGGCATCGCATTGTGTGCTAAGCCGAGAAAGAGACCGACTGCTGTCAACGTCAGGTTGGTTTCCATGGGCGGGTGAGTTAATCGAAATACTCGGAAAAGTGTGATAGCGGGTGGCGAAGTTCATGGCAGGAAAGATAGAGCAGTCGATTTTGTGCAAATCGAGTAATGAAGTTTCCCCAGGAATGTGAATTTGACGGTAGAACTGCAGATTAAAAGGCCCAATAGTATAGTAAGTGGAATTTGCTATTGCTCAAAGCAGTTCTATCGTTTTCTGTTTAGAATTTGGGTTTCGGTGTATCTAATGGGTTTGTCTCTATCGTTGAGCTGCTTCTAAATGAGAGTAGATTTTAATTTAACATTATTGAAACTTTTTGGTTTGCGGTATCGTCATGATTGGTGCCGTAGCTCGAGATCTAGCTTTTGGAGCCTCGAAGCCTGTAATAGGAAACATTATATTTTTTTGAAATTATCTGTGTGTTTTCTATGACGAATCCGTCACCGTTGGTTGACATATATAAACTACAATATAATTCTTTAATTATAACAACAGTCGACTCTCCATATCTAGATATCGAGACGATCGAGATTCGAATCGAGACAAAGAACATATTTTTAATTAATACTAGGTGGAAAGCGACACGGAAATAGGTTAAATTTTGTTGAGCCACCATAACCTGGTCTAGTATCCTCTGATAATGGGCATATCGTCATATGGAGAGAAAATCGGGAATAGAAACCAACAAGAATACATCTAGATATGAAGATATCGAGTTAGGAAGGATATTGTGATATGGAGAAGGAAGTTGTATGAGGAGTAAAGGGATTGAAGTAATCATCGACATACAGTATTGGACAAAACATTTGCAACTTTTTCGGCTTTCCATACAAAATGACCAACTTTGATAAACTATATCTCAGTTATTTATGGACCGATTTGAATGAAATTTTCACAGAATATCTGATATAACTTGAATGTTAACATATATTTTTGAATGGTTTTTTCAATCACAAGTTGAAAAGCAGTAACGGTTCGACTAAAGTGAATTTTTTGACGATTTTTTATAATTGACATAACTGAACATAATGAAGGAATAGCTTTATGGTATCTTCAGCAAAGTTGTAGATGTTGACGAGATGAATAAATGTGCTGAAGACAGTTTTTGTGTAGGGCTATCAGATTTTGAGATAAAAAGTTTTGAATTTTTCGTCGAAAATTACTCTTCAGTCAAACCGTTATTACTTATAAACTCGTGATTGCAAAAATTATTCAAAAATATATGTTAAAATTCAAGTTATATCTGATATTCTGTGAAAGTTTCATTCGAATCGGTTCTCAAATAACTGAGATCTAGCTTACCAAAGTTGATCATTTTGTATAGAAAATCGAAAAAGTTGCAAATGTTTTGTCCAATACTGTAGAGAGATATCGAGATGTAGAGAGCCGACTATAATTTACGACTCTACTGATTTGTGGCGGATCATGATTGTTACATAGAGCGATAAGTAAGAGATAGTCCCTATTTTCGGAGAGTTCAACCCCTGGGCCAGATCATGCCTCTATTAGATCAATATTCATTAATTCTAAAAAAAAACACTTGTCAAAAAATAAAGATTCAAAGAAAATTTCCGTTTTAGGACTAAACACATCGTGCAAAGTCTCAATCTTTGTGAATTCTAAAGGATATGTCAATACCGAAGGAAAATTTAATTTTGTTTCGGTGATTTTTTCGAAACCGGTATTCTATTTGTGTTTAAAGGAAGTCAAAATTGTAGAGATAATGTATTAAATGATCAAATTTGACTAAAATACTTTATCGTGGAGATATTGCGGTGGCGAGTTTTACCCCGACGGTACATTTTACAACTAGCTTCCCTATCAACTCATATGAGCATTCTAAAGCACAGGTCCCACCAAGATTTTTTGAGATATTTTCGTTTTATGCAAACAGCAAACAAAATGATGAGCGATGTCAATCACTAAGCCATAATATGAATAACGATTGCTTCTTCTACTTCTATGAGCACTTCCACATCTTTTAACTTGTTTTGCCATAGTTTCTACTTTCGTTTTCATACATCGTGTGGAAAGCCCTTCTTCTTCTTGGCATTAACGTCCCCACTGGGACAGAGCCGGCTACTCAGCGTAGTGTTCTTATGAGCACTTCCACAGTTATTAACTGAAAGCTTTCTTTGCCTTAGTTTCCATTTTCGCATTCGTATATCATGTGGCAGGTACGATGATACTTTATGCCCAGGGAAGTCAAGGAAATTTCCATTACGACAAGATCCTGGACCGACCGGGAATCAAACCCGATACCTTCAGCATGGCTTTGCTTTGTAACCGCGGACTCTAACCACTCGGCTAAGGAAGGCCCTGTTCTAACTAATTTGGCGAATTTTTAGAAATTTCATTTTGAACATTTCAACTATTTGACCAAAGTGAGCGCTTTGTAAACCCTCAAGCAAACGGATTGCTTTTTGCCCGTCGCCTAGGAAATTTTATATCTCATCCTTAGAGCGGAACGTGGTAATTACGATACACCCGATTCTGTTTTTGCACGGATTTTTTTTACACGGCCGTGCAAAAAAAGTTTTCATACAAAATTTTTCACCAAAACCTTATTTTTGCATGAAACGTCGAGAATTGGTGTTACTTTTTTTGCACGGTTTTTGAAATTTTGAACTGAAAACTTTTTTTGCACGGTACGCATCCCCCGTGCAAAAACAGAATCGGGTGTACTGATAGTCGTTTGTGGCTACTCGGTCGTGGATGGATTATAAACTGGTGAGCTCGTTTCATGCTTTCTGTACACATTTTAGTCCTGTTAACGGTACGAATGTCAGTTTTATGTATTTATTTAACAAACTATGGAATGTTTGTCACTAAAGGTGCCGGCATTATTTCATATTTACACCGTTCACAAATATACATACCATAGGGGAAAACTACTAATTTTCGACACACAAGAAATGTGTGCCAATTTTCGGATTTTCATACAAAGTAGGCCGAAAACGTATAAATAGGTCGAAAATTAGTGCTCTTCCCCTACCATTTATCATTATTTGTAATTGCTAAAAAAAATGAATAGGTATGCTTTGCGTTTATCAAAATGAATTCTGTGACACGACATACTTTCCTTCTAATGACATTTGTGGAAATGCAGAGGTAATCACTCCATCAATTCCACATAACTGCAAGGATGTGGCCGGCACCGTTATTGTTTCTGTATGAGGAGAGGCGATGATTTATGAAAACTGAAGAAGAAATGGCTAAACCATGCTGATTATCTTTTGGATTCTATATGCATTTTTACTGACTTCCCCAGACATCCAAAATGTATGTATAACGAAATCCTTTCACGTTATGCGAAGCTTACATGTGCAAAATTTCACGTATAAGATGTCGCGAGAAAACAAATGTATCGCCTCCACTTTTGTTTGCATATATTATGTGATGAATAATGGCATACGATTGGGCCCAGATAGCCGTGGCAGTAAACGCGCAGCTATTCAGCAAGACCAAGCTGAGGGTCGTGGGTTCGAATCCCACCAGTCGAGGATCTTTTCGGGTTGGAAATTTTCTCGACTTCCCAGCGCATAGAGTATCTTCGTACCTGCCACACGATACACGCATGCAAAAATGGTCATTGGCACAGTAAGCTCTCAGTTAATAACTGTGGAAGTGCTCATAAGAACACTAAGCTGAGAAGCAGGCTCTGTACCAGTTGGGACGTAATGCCAGAAAGAAAGAAAGAAAGAAAATGGCATACCATGGGAATGTTTAAATTTTCTACCGAACTAATCTGTGATCTTATGCGACTTAACTTATGATAACAAATGTTGATTTGACAGCTGCTAAGGATTGATTTGACTTACTTTATGCGAGTGTACGGGACTAAACGAAATGTACAAATGAACGACTTCAAAGTTTCGAGTTATTTTTTTTTTCAGTGTAGAATTTTTTTTATTTTTTTCTAAAACTTCAGAAAATTTCACGACAGTCCCCCATACAACACCCCATTGTAGGTCTTACCGTTTTCGAGTTATACGGGTTTATAAAAAAAGGGAAAAAACTTTGACCCTTTCCAAACGTTATCCTAGATCGATTTTGAAAAAAAAAAAACAAAATATGCAAAGTATCTTAGTTTCACATACTTTTGACATCCAGAAAGTTTCATTGAATTCTGAATAGTTATCGAAAGTTGAGAAAATTCGTCACATGAAAAAAAAAAAACATTTGAGAAACAGTGGAGATATAACTATTTGAAGTTGACCATTTTGTATGGAAAATGGTTTCGGTGCATTTTTTATGTCCGATACTGTACAGCTTTGGAATGAAACTGTAGACAAAAATTGTCTGCTTCAAAGTTTATTGCATTCGTTTGGTCGTTTGTTCGAACCAAAATATGGGTGTTATACGTTTACGTAGAAAAAAAGAATATTATACTAGGGGCTGTCCATTAATTACGTACCGTTAAATAAATGGGTTGTGAGCTGCACTATGTGATAGGGTCTGCCTATTAACCCATATCCGCCCAGCGTCCTAAAAATAGGACAGAAGCCCCGAACGCCCAGCGTCCTATAAATAGGACAGTACTTGTAGTGCAAATATCTTGAAAATAAAGAGGTTTAGGAGAAAACTGTCTTCTGCAAAGTTGATCCCAGGACTACTGACTTCCACTTGGTAACTATTTTAATTCAGAATTAACTCACCAGGTGGCGCACAGACGCCAACAAATGTCGCTTTTTTAAGCAACATATGAAACAATTTTCCAGCGTACAAATATTTGCTTCGTTTATATCTCAATCCAGCGATGAGATACAAAAATGGTGTCTTCGACAAAGTTGAACAACTAAATAATACCTATTCGCATAGAACCTTATAAATTCGGAAAACACTCCCAAGATGGCGCTAGTGAGCCAAAACTTTATTTGCTTATATCTTAGCCCGGTTATGAGATACAAAAATGGTGTCTTCAACAAAGTTGAACAACTAAATAATACCTATTCGCATAGAACCTTATAAATTCGGAAAACACTCCCAAGATGGCGCTATTGAGCCAAAACTTTATTTGCTTATATCTTAGCCCAGTTATGAGATACAAAAATGGTGTCTTCGACAAAGTTGAACAACTAAATAATACCTTTTCGCATAGAACCTTATAAATTCGGAAAACACTCCCAAGATGGCACTAGTGAGCCAAAACATTATTCACTTATATCTTTGCCCAGTTATGAGATACAAAAATGGTGTCTTCGACAAAGTTGAACAACTAAATAATACCTATTCGCATATAACCTTATAAATTCGGAAAACACTCCCAAGATGGCGCTATTGAGCCAAAACTTTATTTGCTTATATCTTAGCCCAGTTATGAGATACAAAAATGGTGTCTTCGACAAAGTTGAACAACTAAATAATACCTATTCGCGTAGAACCTTACAAATTCGGAAAACACTCCCAAGATGGCGCTAGTGAGCCAAAACTTTATTTGCTTATATCTTAGCCCGGTTATGAGATACAAAAATGGTGTCTTCGACAATGTTGAACAACTAAATAATACCTATTCGCATAGAACCTCACAAATTCGGAAAACACTCCCAAGAAGGCGCTAGTGAGCCAAAACTTTATTTGCTTATATCTTAGCCCAGTTATGAGATACAAAAATGTCTTCGACAAAGTTGAACAACTAAATAATACCTTTTCGCATAGAACCTTATAAATTCGGAAAACACTCCCAAGATGGCACTAGTGAGCCAAAACATTATTCACTTATATCTTTGCCCAGTTATGAGATACAAAAATGGTGTCTTCGACAAAGTTGAACAACTAAATAATACCTATTCGCATAGAACCTTACAAATTCAGAAAACACTCCCAAGATGGCGCTAGTGAGCCAAAACTTTATTTGCTTATATCTTATCCCGGTTATGAGATACAGAAATGGTGTCTTCGACAATGTTGAACAACTAAATAATACCTATTCGCATAGAACCTCACAAATTCGGAAAACACTCCCAAGAAGGCGCTAGTGAGCCAAAACTTTATTTGCTTATATCTTAGCCCAGTTATGAGATACAAAAATGGTGTCTTCGATAAAGTTGATCAACTAAATGAGATCTATTCGCCCAAAAACTTATTAGTTCAGAAAACATTCACTGGATTGCGCTAGTGGGCAAATATTGTATTTGCTTGCATCTAAGTTTTGTTATGAGATACAAAATTGTTGTCTTCGACAATGTTGAACTACTAAATGATACTTAGTCACATAAAACCTGATAACACTCACAAGATGGCGCTAGTGGGCAAAGATTTTATTTGCTAATATCTCAGTCAAGTGATTAGATACAAAGTTTATGTCATGGACAATGTTGAACAATTAAATGAATCCTATTCGCCTAAAACCATCTTAGTTCGGAAAACACTAACAAGTTGGCGCTAGTGGCCAAATATTTTATTTTTTTATATCAGTCCAGCGATGAGACTGAAAAAAAATCGAACTCTCGAAATTGGTATCTTCGACATAAAAGGAGATATTTTCGCAAAAAAACATATTAACTGGGTATTGTATTATGTGCGAAACATCAAGGAAACAACCAATAAGAAATTGGTCAGCCTAGATAAAAACAATGGATACTTACTATCGATCCGAGCAACAATCGCTTATTTCGGATGCAATGCTCCTTACGTTTTTAGATGAACCTTGACACCATTTAGATCTTTTGATCTTTTGAAGGGAGTATTGAACGAAAAAAACGACAAATTGACTTATCCATCCATGAACTGAACTCCAAGGGTGAAGGGCGGCTGTCAAATGAGAGTAAAATTGAATAGCCGCCAACCTAAGTCCAGAACCAGTTTTATGACTTAAACGTGGAAAAGTAAAAATTATTTTTCGCAAAATTACAGGTAATAAATGCACTTGAAAGATATTGTTTACAAGCAGTTATTTACTACGCGCTACTGCAGTGCGTTGTTGCCAATTTAATCAGAAAATTCTACTTAATTCCCAAAATGAATGTTTTCGAGAAAATTGATTACGCCTTCACCATTGTTTGATCGTAGTTTTATATGGTTGTTTACTTTTTAGAACCAGCGACGCGTTGAGGTAGCAGTAAAGAGCCTTCCTTGCTGAACTCACTAAGACCAAGAACTGTGACATTTGAGTGAGCACGCTTCAGTATGGTATTCAGGCCAGCTCTAGTGTCAAAAATCTTGGACCGCGTGGATTCGGTTCTATCGGTAAATATGTGAATATATGCATCAGTGATGCAGTAACTTCAACGTTATAGCCGAATAATGTTGGCTTCAAATATTCACATCTGTAAAGCATGTAATAGTTGGAGTACAATATTTGACTGTCATTGGACTGAAGAACTAACTTTTGATCAGCACTAACGAAATTCTGATATTGCCAAATATATATTTCAATCACTGTCAGATCCGAGTCACATTGTATACTAATAACTTAACCCAGAAAAAAATATTTTGATAGTTATGTTTCCATTATCAGCTGGCAAGTTTTATATAATCTTTTTGAAGACTATTCTGAAACATCTGTAGGTTTTTTTCTAAATCAAAATATTTGATGTAAGATTTTATTTTGTTTTTGGTATAAATGGCTTAAGTGTGCATAATTGTACATGAACATGTATGGAAATGTATGTATGTCTGTATCTTTCTTACGTGGTAGAGCAGAAATTGAATTGAAGTCACTAAATGATTTAGTTCTGGCATGAACCTTTCGCCTCTGAAATTTTTATTCTTTATGGTGCAATTTCTTTATCAAGGTACGTCCATAAGTTGCGCCACGCAATGTTTTGCCATATTCATCCTCCTCAATTTTCCTCTGTTTCACACTTTTTGTATGGATTCCAATTTTTATACGGGTAGTCACGTTTCATTGTAACCCCCTCCTTCCTCTTCTGTACGTGACGTAATTTATGAATTACCCCTCACCAGCAGTTTTTTCCAACTTGTTTACATTGTAATGGGTCGAACTGCATGAAAATATATTTGATTAATCTCGAAAATAAACTTATAGAACAGCTAGATATGGACGACACACTTTCAAGAATTTTTTTGGATCCCCACCATAGACTTGAATTTTTTTGGTGAATTAAGGTTTAATTTATGGGAATACGACTATGAATAACAAAAACGGAGCTGAATTCCAATTGTGAGATACCTTGGGCGTTAACGGGTTAATATGAAGTTTTGTGGATATTGAAAACGTTTCAAAACATTTTTGTTCGAATTTTATGGGCTCAATACATCTACAAAGCTAAGAATTAATTTTTAAGAATAATATGTGAGTAATATAGCAGATAAGTATATTTAATTGAGATCACAAAACAGACATAAATAATTTTTATGAAAAGAGTCTGTTTTTGAAAATAAGTGGGGTGTTTTGGAATTATCTATTCTGCTCTTCTAAGTTACTCAACTTATTTGATTTACGCCGTTATACATTCCAATACACTCTTGTCGTGTTCCGTGAAGTAAACTGCATTCTTAAGGGTAAGGGGTCAATTTTATCAGTCCCTAAATATCACCAAAATGACTTTTCTCGAAATGCGGTAAAACTGGTAGAAAAATAATGATAGGAATATATTAAGGCTAAGTAGCCCGTCATTTGTTTTGGCAGCCATGTTGACATTGCAGCTCGCAATTTCAAATTAATGAAACTCGTTCCGTATATTGGTTCGAAAAAATATCACTATACGCGTTCACATGTGGAAAGTATACTGATATTTTTTCAGCAAAGTGAGTGCAAAACCAACTGATTTTCTTTACTTCGAAATCGTGAGATGACTTGACAACAATCATCAACGACGCGTACAATTTTCAATGGCGGCCTACTTCGCCTTAACGTGAATATGCGATTTTTCTTGATACTGTTTTAAAAAAATCGTTGGAACACGTTGGTAAAATGTTTGCAAATAGGAATGATTCTCTTATTTGTAAATAGGTTTGAAGTCATTTATCTTTTTAAGCACTACATTGGTAGGCAATAATAATATTTTGTCATTTCTGAGCCCTTTTGGACAAGTTTCGTGGCCATTTAATGAATGTCGTCGAGCATTAAGCGCAATGTGTTAGAGAGTGTGCGTTAGATTTACGTTTCATTGTAGAAAACTTATCCTTAGGATTTTTCCGACCTTGCTATTGAGTGTTGCATGCCAATACGTTGTTAAGTGTAGAACTTTATCAATAGGAAATATAAGCCTCTATCCCAATTAGAATAAAGCATGTTAAAATTATCCTTACATATGATAGGTTATTCAGAACGTTGCTCTGCATAGCTTGTGGGATTCGTCAACTGCAAATATATATATATATATATATGTTATGATCCTGTGTCATATAAATATAAACATAATTTCAAGGCAATTGTACGATGTACCTTAGTGCCATCTATGGTCGGAAATGTAACCGTTTTCCCAAATATTTGGTTGATTTTCTCCATAAAAACTTCAAGCTCATTTACATCAATTGAGCAAATTTGGGAGATTTTACCAATGAGGTGGGGAAGAAGAAACAGTGGCTATGTATTGGTAAAGAGAAATAACGCAAACAAAAATAACTACAAAAATAGTTTACTATATCTAAGAATTTTGAAGATATAGATGCAATAAGGTTAGTACAAGTAAGTGTATCGATTTTTTTCGAAATCGAACATGGGCGCTTACATGTGCTGTCAATACTTGACGTGGAATAAACCGTATTCATTTGAAATTATATGCATGATTTATTCAATGTATTTAAAGTTAGATAAAGAGATAATCAAAAGTTGTTTCTGCCTCTTATTATATAATGACTTAAGAAACAAACTCAATAGTAAAATTTCTCTCACGTTCAAGAAATTACTACAACTGTGTTTCATTACATGTTATTAGTCTTTATAAAAGTTCCACAGTCTAATATTTTGGGTATCCTTATAAGTCAATAACAGACTACTGCCAACAAAGATCTTTCCCTCTGTCTTTCGAACTTTTATGCCACATACCAAAAGTGGCACAATCTTGTGTAACAATAAATTATGCAAATGAGTCAAACACCGTAAATTGAACCCAAAAACTCCTGCAAGGCCTTAATTTGCCCATTGTCACACCCTAGCAATTAGGTATACCAACAAATCAGTTGCACCGCCCCAAACACGCTAACAGGGTCCAACGAGCACGGTTCGGATGGACTCTTTAATCATGGCAACCTCAAATTTTACGCCATTCA
Organism: Aedes aegypti; assembly: GCF_002204515.2. Classification (NCBI taxonomy): domain Eukaryota; kingdom Metazoa; phylum Arthropoda; class Insecta; order Diptera; family Culicidae; genus Aedes; species Aedes aegypti. Next base: position 82,110 of record NW_018734439.1, read on the forward strand.
TCATCAGCCTGGATGCTGGTAGAGTAAAGTGGGGTAAACTTGAGTGGAAAAATAATTATTTCCAGACAAAAAGTATAACAGTTGAAAAAAAAAAACAAAAATCATATATTGAACCTTCAACATATTGTCTATAATTTTGATACTCGAACTTTTTTCAATATATTTATTAATTTTTATATGTAACAGCTTTAAAATTGATGGTCTTGAACGAACTTTCGCCCAACCCGTGCGACAAGAGTTCAGAACTAGTGTAGGGCAAAAGTTCCCTGACTAAAACACAAAATATCGATAGTTTTATGACAGTCTTATTTTAAAGCAGTCATAAACTTATGTTTGTATATAAAGTTTGTATAGAGACCTAATCAAAAATTATCCCAAAATCGGATAAACTGTACTATACCCGATAAAATCAGTGTTCCGTCAGTCAGGAAATATTGAATTTTTAATGGGTTTTCTAGAATTATTCGGCCAATTTTGAAAAATGTATAGACATTATGATAATCTTCATAATGTCTTTAAATTTTGCAAAATTTACCAAATAATTCTAGAAAATTCACCAAAATTTAATATTTCCCTAGTCAGTTTGGTAAAACAAACAAATATGAATTCAAATAATGAAATACGGCTCGAGCTTTTGATCCGTTTATTTTAACTTTTGCCCCGCTATGGGCCAAAAATGATTTTAGGCATTCATGTAAAAACTAATACATCTCAAAGCATCCCTATGAAAGACCCAGAGCAGCCCTCACATAAAAAATCTAATAAGATTTCATTTTCATTATGTTCCATGCAATGAGAGTTCGACCGAAGATTACAATTTCCACATCTAAAAGCCATAACTTTTCCAAATCACAATCGATTCCTTTAATATGCGAAGTTAAATTCTTTTACTTGAATAGTGTTCGAACAACCACTTACTCGAACTTTTGCTCCACCTTACTCTACGGGTTTTCCGATGGGTTGGCACTCCAGCTTATTTGCCTTGTTGATGTTCATCATCCGGGTTGACGACACAAACCAAAACCACAAAGTGTGCGCCTTCAGCTCCAGCCGATCATCCGCCCATCCCCCATCCATGATTGTGTAATTTGTTGCCGCTTGTACGGGATAGGATCCATGAGGAGTTTATTAAATTTATTAACAAGCAAAAACCAGCGTAACCTTAAACGAGCGACATCCAACTGGCGGCAAAAAAGCTCGACTCGTCGCACAGGTGATTAATGAAGCGTACCAAAAATGGTGGTACCGCTGACAATCAAGACGAGGAGCGTTCTAAATGTAGCACCTGGATTTCTGACTTTCTTTAAAATATTAATTGTGGTTGTTGATAATCAATATGGTTCAATACAATTGGTTGATGATCAATAAAATAGACAAAAACTTTAAATTCAAAACACTCCACTGAAAAAACAAGGTTTTGACGTCTATCATCCCCAAAAATAAAATGTTACGATCATTTTCGATTCAGAATTTGAAACATTTCATAAATCAAACTAAAGACACGCACGTCTTATTCTGAATAGCCTATAGGTAATCCAGATTTTTATTACCTTGGCCTTCAAGAATTTGTTACATCTGTTGCCAACTGTAGCATAAAATTTACTAATAAAAATGTTATTGGATTACATTTCTCTAATGGATTTAAATTATTTTTTAAATGTTTAGAAATGGAATGCTCGTTCATTGAATTGTAAAGAACGAGTTGATAATTTTCCAGCAGCTACATAATAATATACATTTTCCCCGAGATGAGCCAGCCTCGGGCTGCAAATCTCGTCGATAAAGATAATAATAATATAATAACATACATTTAATAATTATTACTGAAACTTATTTGAAACCTGAATCCAAACTCAAAAGTGATCCTAACTTTTTTCTATGACACAATGATCGATTGAATGGAGCATATGGTGGAGTTGCTATCATCATTCATAGGCGTATAGGACATAAACGTTTTTCGTCATTTAACCAAATTTTTTGAATGATTCTCAACATACAATTTAAGCATAGAGAGCAAATGCAAAGTTTTCATTTATTTCATTTGAATAAGGCAGGCCTCTAAAATGGATCCATATTGTAAGTTTTATGGATGTTCTGTTAGTATTTTGAAATATTTTTCAGCGTTTCTCGAAGTAAGCAACATAATAATAATTTTCATATCTGTGCTCAGCAAGTCGTTTCCAATAGTCAACCTACAAAGCCGAATAAAATTTTGAAAAAAAAACTTGTAGGCCCGTTTTGAATGTTGGTCCTTTGATGATTCAAGTCTATATTCAAGGCAATTTGAGACATTTACACGGGTTGGCCGTAATTTTCTAATGAAATAATTTGTTCCAGGTTGTGTTTTTTTTAATTATTTGTAAACTCTGGGCGGAGTTTAAAATGATGAAATGAACAACATTTTGAATTACGTTCTTTTGCAGCATGGTTTAGCTGCATTGATCAAAAGCATTGATTTTTAAAAGATAAATGAGACATTCTAATACCGCTAATCATGTTTAAATGTTCTCAACGACAAACCGTGATCACAAGCTTTAAAGCTTCTACAAATAAACTGATCTCTAATACCTGATCTTAAACGCTATATGACATAATGAGCCAATTTCATAATTTAACTAAATTATTTTTAGTGGTACAATATTCAGGGTAGTTTTGGTAAACCCATGCACTCACGTTTTAAATACATTTCAAATGCAGCTCATGGATACATTTTGGACAACAAAAGAAATCTCTGAGATTCTACATGAATTTTATCAATGATTCCTCAAGAAATTTATCCACATATTCAACCAGAAATTCCTCCTGGGGAAAATCCTTCAGGCATACATACCATAAGGTAACATTCTTCCTGAGATCCTTCAAAGGTTCCTTTACCACTTTATTCAAGATTTCCTCAACCGATTCCTTCAAAGATCAATCCAAAAATTTCCTCACGTGATTTCTTCCGTTATTCTTCTGGCTTACTTCAAGCAGTCTCCAAAAAAATCTTCATAGATTGCTGATTACAATTTTTTCAAAGATTCATTCAGAAATTCTACTAGAAAAAAGTTTCATAGTTTTCATCACGCATTACCCAGGATCCGCGATCCTAATCCTAATCCCACATCATCCTCATCCTCATCCTCATCCGCATTTTCACCCGCATCACATCACGAATTCATTACCAGAAATACCCCCTGGGATTCACCAAATTTTGTAAGGGTTTCCTTCAAGGAATATTCCTTAAATTCCGCCAGGGCTGCATAAGAAATTCACCAGGATTTTTTTCAGCTCTTCGTTCTAGTAATTTTAGCAGATTTCTCCTGAGATTAATCCAAAAAACTCCCAAAGGATCTCTTCAGTGATTCATCCAATGCTTCCTTCAAGAATTTCACAGAAAATCTTCCAAGATTTATCTAAGAGTTCTCCAGTGAAATTTCAGGAATACCTTAACAGATTCTTTCAGGATTCTTTCCACGATTTCACCAGGAACTCTTCTAGAAATTATTAAAGAGATTTATAAAAGAATCCCCTCCCCAAATATAACTATTGGGATTCCATCGACAATTCCACAGAAATTGCTCCTCAAAAATCTTTCAGTGAGCCTTCTAGTAATTTCCCTAGGATTTCTTCCAGAAAATCCTTCAGCGATTATTCCAAACATTGTTCCAGGGATTGTCTCAAGGATTCGTACACGATTGTCTCTAAAAATTCCTTCAAAATTTCTACAGAAATACATGCAGCGATTTACTTCAGAAACTCTTGCAGTTGACTCTATCCAAAAGTTCTCCAAGAATTCAACAAGGAATTCCTCCGGGGAATCAACTAATGATTCCTCCAAGGATTACATCAGGAAACCTTCTGAGATTTCACTAAAACTACTGCAAAGAATACAGCAAAACTTTCTATATGGGATTCTATATGGATCTTTTTTAAAGAGGTTCCCCCAGGTTTTCATCCGAAAATTCTTCTTGGGAATCCTCTATTGTTTCCATCAAGGATTCTTCCTGGTATCCCTGAAGGGAGCCTACGTGGCATTCACCCTGGGATTTATTCAGGAAATACTTCAATAATTTACCATAAATTCCTCCGAGGATTCCAAATGGAATTTATCCATCAATTCCTTCTTTTATTTTTTGCAGGTTTTTTTTAAGGAATCCACCAGGGCCTTATAGAATTCTTCAGAGATTGCTGTAAAAGGTCTTTCATCGATATATTAAAGAATTTCTCCAGGAAATTCTCTGGAAGTTTCATGAGTGATTTGTTTGGACATTTCTTCAAAGATTTATCTAGAAATTGCTCCATGAATTTCCACCTATTTCCCGAAAAAAATCTTAAAGGTGTTCAGGTGAACTTCATGGATTCAACCTGAAGGGATTGAAAGAAATGCTTTTTTAATCCTCTGAGTAAATACCTGTTTAATCCCTGGAGGAATAATCTTTAGGAATTTTGTAGATGCTTCCTGATGGAATAACTACAGTAGAGAAAGGAAGATTTTTTATTTCAATCCTTCGCGGAATTTCTTGTTGATTTTCTCGCGAAAATATTTGAAGTTTTCCGAAAAAAAAAATAATTCTTGTGGACTTTGGAAAGTTTTTGGTTAGTTCGATAATGGAATTTCTGATAACCCTGAAAAAATCTATGAAGGAAAATCTTAATAAAACCTTTGAAGTATTTTCTGGAAGAACTTCTGGTGAAACTCAGAAAGTTTGTTTTTGCGAAGCTCTGGTGATATTTCCAGTGTTTACACTGGAAGAATTCCTGGTAACATTCTTTAAAAAAAAAAATAGATGAACTAATTAGAGAAAATACTGGTGAAGTCTTTAAAGCAATAACTTGTACAATACAGCCTAGTGTAATTTTCATATGTACTCCTGGTGCAGTTGCTGAAGAAATTTTTGAAGGAATCCCTGAGGGAATTCCTTTTTTCAATCCCATGAGGAACTCCTGATAGAGTTACTGGAAAATATGCTGGTGGATTCCAAAAAGAAACTTCCAATAAAATCACTGAAAGAATTCCTGATAACCCTCGAGAAATCTTGGAGATATTCTGGGAAGAGCTGCGAGATTAATACCTTGAGAAATTTGTGGAGGCATCCCTTGATTAAATCTGGGAGAAATCTCTTAAGAAATACCGGGAGGAATTCCTAAGAGAAACCCTTGGAAGAGAATTCTGGTAGAATCCCTTTATAAATTCCTAGAGGAATCCGTATTAAATAGCCAGATGAAAACCGCAATAACCCTAGTAGAATTTCTGAAAAAGCCTTTAGAAAAATTCTTGATAGAATTCCGGACAAAACTTCGGTTGGAATCCCAGAAGACTTAAATTATGGAATCCCTGAAGGATTTTAAATGAAATCTTAGAAGTATTTCTGAACGAATCGATGGAAAAACTTCTGATGTAATCCCTGTAGAAACTCCTAAAAAAATCTATAGAAGAACTCCTGATGAACTCCCTAGAGAATTTTCTAATGGAATCCTTGGAAGAACTTCTGATGTAATCCCTGCAGGAATACCTGATGGAATCCTTAGTGAAACCTGTATGAATTCCAGATAGAATCTTTGAAGCAACTCATAATGGAAACGCTGGAGGAACTCTGGATAAAATCCCTAGAAGAACTCCTGCTGTAGTCCCAAAAAGAATTTTTCTATGTAATTTCTGGAGGAACTCCTGATGAAATCCCTGGAAGGATGCCGGAATACATGCCTGGAGAAACTCCTTATTAAATCCCAAGAAGAAATACTGATCGAATTCTTAGAGGAACCCTCGATATAATCTCTGGTAGAATTTCAGGAACAAACTGCAAAGGAACTCCTGATGGAATACCTAGAGAAAATTCTGATTCTTGATGGGATCATTGGAGGAACTCCTGATGGAAGCCCTAGAAGAATTCCTGATGGAATCCCTTGAGAAACTACTGAAAGAATCTGGAGGAATTTCAGGTGTAATCTCTGAAGGAACTCCTAATGTAATCCCTGGAGAAACTTCTGATGGAATTGCTGGAGGAACTCTAGATGGAATCCCAAAAAAAGTTCCAGGTGGAATCTCTGAAAGAATTTCTGTTTGAATCCCTGGAGGGACTCCTGATGGAATCCCTTGAAGAACTTCTGATGAAATCCCCAGAGGAACTCGTGATGGAATCCCAAGAGCAACTTCCGATGGAATTTTTTGGACTCTTGATGGAAACTCTGATGAGATCCTTCTTGTAATTAATAAAGAAGCTTTAAAAGTACTCCTGACAGAATTCCTGGACGAACTCGTGCCTAGATCCCTAGACTAACTCCTGATTCATAGAGGAACTCTTGATAGGATACTGTGAGGAATTCAAAGTGAACTTTCGGAAGGAATTTCTAGATGAATCCATACAGGAATTTCTGGAGGAACACCTGGTGTTAAACTTTTGTGGCATGTATGGCAATATTAAAACACGATTGATGGCATTAGAATCAGAGGTGGCATGTTACTGACAGAGCCAAAAAAATGTTTGCAGAATTTCCTAAAAAATATATAAATTGATAAAACTTGCGCTGCAGGATAGTAGGATCTCATCCCAAAAATGATTATTTTCCCTTTGCGGTTTATTTAATACTTCCAGTCGCAAGCTAGAGAAGTATCGTACTGTAATGAGAAGTATGCTTCTATGAGTAGGCAAAACTCCCATGTTTTGTGCGGCTTTGATTCAGGAATTGTTAAAAAGCTAAAAAGTCATCGAATGGAAGTTGCGCCCCAATGATTCAGAAATTATGGCAATCCCTTTCACCACCTTCTTGAAAGATAAACATCATCTAATGCACAATGTATGGAATATGGTTGGAAAATTGGTTCCGCTCACCGCTGACTAGTGTTCAATCATCAAAGGAAAAAATTGTGCCATTGTTATTAAGGAAAAATGAAAAAAACGCTGACCTTCTTGAAGAGTAATATCATGTGTGACACATAGCGCCATATACCTTCTTGTTGTTTAGGGTAATTAAACAGTGTTCCGCCTTGGGGAATTGGCTAAAACTATTGTATAAAAATGTGCAAAAATGATTTCTACAACTTCCACAAACCTATAGGAATAATGTCATGCAAATTGTGCCCTTTTGATGTTGCCATCAACCTTCAAAATGAGTAAAATCAAGTAATCAAAGTTTTGCCTCTTCCACCTACAATCTCAAATATCATATAATGAATAGTACGCCCTTATTTAGAAATTATGACAAATATTTCATCCACTACTCAATAAGAATCCCTCAAAATATGAAAACTTTGCCACTATTTTTGAGTGAAAATTTTTCTTGTTCTTCGACTGCCTAAAACGTCAATATTGTTTGAGGAAATTTCGTGAAATTTTGGAAATTTTTTCGACCACTTCCTTGCTGAATAATATCATGTAATGACAATTGTGCTTATTTGGTTCAGAAACTATGATAATCTTCCATGGCCCTTCATTATTCAGTTCTATTCATATGGTAAATATCACACACTCTTTTTACACACATTATGAAGTAATATCATATCATAAAATGTGCGCTTCTTTGATTCAGGGCTAATGACAGATTGTATCATCCACCACTCTAAAAAGTTCTGTTGCCTGATGAAAAAAGCAACCTCATAATCCAAGAACAATAAATATGGTTTTGCGCCCACCACCCTGATTGAATTTTATCACGTGAAGAAAATTACGCCCCTTTGGTCCAGTAATTATAAAAAAATCATCAACTACTAAAAAGTTTTCTATCATGTTATGAAAATTGCAATCCTTCCACTTCACAACAGAAAACTGTTGTTAAATGAGAACTGCGCCTCTATGATGCAGGAATTATGTAGTTTTTTGTGCCCAACTTTCCTTATTAATATGTATTGATTCTGTATTGATAACCTTGTATTTTCATTCCTTGCTGTGCGCTTGAACAAGACAGTTCAGTCTTTGGCAGTCGGTAGTTTTTTT